>NW_020954610.1:18293033-18318334 GCF_900497805.2 Vombatus ursinus | reverse complement strand
AGGGTCACACAGCTAGTAAGTGTTATGTGTCTGAAGCCGGATTTGAACTCAGGTCCTCCTGCATCCAGGGCCGGTGCACTGCGTCACCTAGCTGCCCCCTGTTTATCAGTTCTTATAGCACAATAGTATTCCATTACATTCCTATACCATAACCTGTTCAGCCATTCCCCAATTGATGGGCATCCTCTCAATTTCCAATTCTTTGCTACCACAAAAAGAGCTGCTATAAATATTTTTGTACGCGTGGGTAGACCAATAATTTTTAAACTGTCTCTCCTGGATCTATTTTCCAGGTCAGTTGTTTTTACCAATGAGGTATTTTCCATTTTCATCTATTTTTTCAATCTTTTGTTTCTGTTTGACTGATTCTCGCTCTCTCAGAGTTATTAGCTTCCACTTGCCTAATTCTAATTTTTAACAAATTGTTTTCTTCTATTAGATTTTGTGCCTCCTTTTTCATTTGGCCAATTCTGCTTTTTAAGGAGTTGTTTTCTTCAGTATACTTTTTTTTTCCAGTTGGCCAACTGTATTTTTTAAGGACTTGTTTTCTACAATTTATTTTTGTCCTTCCTTTTCCAAGCTATTGACTCTTTCCTGCATCTCTCATTTCATTTCCCAATTTTTCTTCTATCTCTCTTATTTGACTTTTAAAATCCTTCTTGAGTTCTTCCAAGAAGGCCTTTTGGGCTTCAGACCAGTTCATATTCTCTTTAGAGGTTTCAGATGTGGGTTTTTTTGACAATGTTGTCCTCTTCCGAATTTCTGCCTTGATCTTCACCATCCTCATAATGAGAGTCTATGGTACGTTTCTTTTTGCTCATGGTGTTTGCTTATTTCCTGGCCCTTAAAAAAACTGAGGTCTCTGCTGGGGAGCAGGGGGTACTGATCCAAGCTTCTTGTGTTGGGAGCCTGGGGCCTGGTCACTGGCTTTGTGTGCTGGGGCCTCCAATGTTGGCAGTTGGAGGCTGTAGGGTTCTGGCAGCTTACCTGGTGTTGGGCTAGAATCAGCAACACTGGAGTCCAGGGGTAGGGGTGGGTAGTCTGGCCCTTGGAGTTGCCTGCTCACCCGGGTCCTTTGCTTTCTTTGGCTCCATGCAGATGGATGTTTCGCTGCTGCAGGATGTTTCTCCACCTGGGGCTTTGCCTCTTGGAGGTGTGCTTCCCAGAGTTTTGCTAAGGGACCAGGAGACTTGGCTGCTGGAGAACGCCATGGCGCATGGTGGTTTTCCAAGCTGGTTTTCACTGGTTCCCTTTCCCTACTGCGGCACTCAGGGGTCCTGGTGTTGGTGTTTGCCTGCTGTACCACCTGGGGTTCAGGATCTCCCCCTGGTGTGCTGAGGTGGGGCTTTCCACTGGCTTGTTGGGATGTCTCCCATTTTGTACTGCTCCCCCTTCCCCAGGGCAAGAGGGGCCTTTCCTGTTAATCCCTCAAGCTTCCTGGGCTACAGGACTGTTGAACTCCATCTTTCTGCTGGTTCGGCTGTTCCAGGGTTTTCCTGGGGCAATATTTTCTGGGCTTTCAGAGATTAATAAGGGAGGGTGAGAGCAACTTACTTCTTACTCTGCCATCTTGGCTCCTGGAAGTGGAACCAAGGCTAGCTCTTCTACACACAGAGCCTTACCCATCAGAGAGGCAAGTGCACAACTCTGGCATATCAAGAGTGTCTTCCTGTTTCTTAGAAAGCCAATGTAAATGTCTTGAAAACCCTCAGGGTTGCTGCTCTGCTATGATCTTAAGTTAGATGATTCTCAGATTCAAAACCAGGTTATTTGGAGGCTTCACTGACATTTCATCTCATCTCACAAAAACAATCTGAGGTTTGGGTTTTGACTGACATTGGTTTTACTGACACTTCATTTCGTATCATAAAAATAGTCTGAGGCAATGTTAATTGATAGATTGTCGAAGGAATAGCAAAGAGTTACCAGATGGCATTAAGTTACCTATAACATCAAGAGAAGCTTAGTGTGACATTCATGGTTACTATTATCTTAATCAACATCCTTTCCCCTTGTAACTTCACAGCTGGGAAAATGCTGATGCCTTAAAGCAAGGTTCTTAACCTTTTTTGTGTCCTGGACCCCTCTGGCAGTCTGGTAAAGCCTATGCACCACTTCTCAGGATGTTTTAAAATTTATAAAATTTTACAGGATTACTAAAGAAACCAATTATATTGAAATAGTTATCAATTTTTTTAAGTTCCCTGGCTGAGGATTGAGAACCCCTGTCTTAAAACAAGAACACTTCCTCATCCACTGTTATTTCGCAGCACATTTATTAAATCACATACAACCCTGCTAAAAACTGGTTGTGATTGCTATGGGAATGACAAAGGAACTGTGGTGTACAAATTTACCACCAGGGGGCACTCAATCACTATTATCAAGGCACTGAAACACTCGGATACTCCGTCTCACACACTCATACACACACACACACACACACACACACACACACACTTTAAAAGGTTGTATTGAATTTGCCTTCCTTATGTGATGATCAAAAGGGATTAAAAAATAAGAAAGCCCTATACCAATGTAAAGTAACACTTAGAGAACACTAGGACTAGTTCCTCCCCTGGTATGTCACTAGAGAGCAGCCACTGTGAGAAATGAGGCACAGCAGCAAATGTTCTGGGGAGTTTCTGTGAAATGGACGCCCACCCAGAGGTCTATGGTTTTGTTCTGTTTTTTAAAAGGTAAAGCATCCGTCTGCAAACACCACTGCCAAACAAACCGTGCAGAAGATGTTTTTCTCGACTCTGAGGAACAATCCATGTATTCCCTGGGACTCGTTTTCCTCTCTGCCTAATTCGTATAACCTTACTTACTGCAGTGACTAGAGGCTGTTAAAAGAACCCAGAGGAAGGACCTGCTGAAGCTAAGGCTGAAGGAGTTGAGAGTTAGGCACTGAAAGGGTTGGGAAGAACAACCAGGAGAATTCAGAGGCTAAGCCCAGCCGTGACTAACCCTCTTGGTATTTCTAGGTGGCCTCTACAAGTGAAGAAGAATTTTCATATTGCCACCAAAAATCACTGGGTTTGAAAAACTCAAGCTGTTCTTGCCCTTAAGGGCTGCATGCTCTTCTCAAGGAGGTCAGACTTACCTTGGGGCGCTCTTCCTTTTTCAAAGCAACGGCTTCCAGTTTTGCTTCATATTCTCCTTGGACTTGGTCTCTCTTCTTTAATACAGTCTATGGCAGAGGGAGAATAGGAGGAAAAATAAAAAAGACAGATAAACAAAAAAAAAAAGAACATAAGGGATGTCACAGCACCAACTCTTCCCTCCTCAGTTCCCTATTACTGTGGCCATTGTCACTGTAGCCCTTGAAAGGTTTGAAGGTCAACTTAATTCTCCCCTAAACAAGTCAATTCCTTTTCTTGGCCGTGGCAGCAAGTACAAAGTTATATCATGTGATTATTCAGTGGTCAGATGAGGGGTTTTAGATGCTCATGGGATATTCAGTTTGAAATCTCCAGCATGACTGTTCAAATGACAGTTGGGGCAGCCAGGTGACATGGTAGTCACTGGAGTCAGGAAGACCTGAGTTCAAATCCAGCCTCAACACTTACTAGCTGTGTGACCCTGGGAAAATCACTTAACCTGTTTGCCTCAGTTTCCTCATCTGTAAAATGGGGATGATAATTTCACCTCTCTCCCAGGGTTGTTATGGGGATCAAATGAGATAATATTTGTAAAGTGCTTAGCAGAGTGTTTAGCACATAGTAGGCTCCACATAAATGTTTATTCCTTCCCACTCTCTATCTGCCTAGTTGGTGACATGGGACTGGTATTCAGAAGACAGACTGGGGTTGGATATACAGATATGGGAATCATCTGCATTTCAGTCATTTTTCAGTCCCAAAGTGGCTTCTGGAATGCAGCTGTTCTAGGAATTGTACATTAAGATGCTAGGCTAGAAGAGCCTCGAGATTTCAAAGGTGAGCCCCTGGCCACGGTACCAAGGGAGAGAGTAGCAACAAGAAATGGAGCACACAAATATTGCAGGGCTTCACAGCCACCAAAAAGTTTTCATAAACATCATTTCATTGGAGCCTCATTACAGCTCTGTGGGGTAGTCAGGGCATGCATTGTTACAGATGCGGAAAAGACTCATAAAAGTAAAATGACTTACCCCAAGTCACATACCCAGTAAATAGCAGAGCTGGGGCAAGAACCTGGATTTTCCAACGTTCAAAAGAGGTATTTCTAAAGCACTTAGCATAGTGCCTGGCACATAGTAGGCATTTAATTAATTCTTGTTCCCTCCCCTTTCCTTTAAAAATCTGGGCCACTGTCCCATTATACGAACACACCTGAAGGGCTGATTCAACCCTTGTGGATGGGAAGGTAAAGAAAGTCAGGTGCTTCCTATATTTATTATAAAGTTAGACAGCAAGAAAGTAGGCACAGTACAATCTCTCACAAAGTAAAAAAAAAAAATCACAAAAGTATAGGCTTTGCACTGAATAATAGGATTAGGAAGAGTTATCCTTTGAAAATACAAAGGATTTTTAACAGGGAAATACGGGACCTTGAGAGATGAATGCATGTCAAAGACAGATTCTTTATAAGGATAGGAAAAAGTTAAGTTGGGTAATAAATGATGGAGATAGCCCTTCTAATGGGAAATTATTAACATTATGTACCTCTTCAGTAACTGAAATGTGTTTAAAAAAAAAAAGGGAATGTGTTAAAAGCTGAGAGTATACCCTAAAACCAGTTCAGGTAAGACAGAAAACATACATTTTCAGCCTTTCAAATATAGGTTTCTTTACTATTATAATATTAATATATAATAAATATATAATGCATAATAAAAATAATATTATTTTATTAGCATTTATATATAAATGATTGTATAATTATTTATTAATAATATATATTATCATTTCCCCCCAAGAGCTTTCAAATTGTCTACACACATCCTGGTTGACCTTTAGTAACTTCCTGAGGTTGGTTAAAAATGTTGGATTTAGAGCTAAAATGGTTCTTGGAGATTACATAGTCCAACATCTTCACTTATGAATGTGGAAAGCGAGGCCCAGACAGGTAATGTAAAATCATACGAGTAGCAAGAAGCAGAAATGAGATTCAAACTCCAATGAAAATATATCTTGTTTGTAATCTGTGAAGTAAATCTCAATCCTTGGTGCTTTCTTGAAATGATAGAAAACACAGAATAGGCTCTCTTTGTCTTGCACCTTATCCACAAAGTGAGATTATTATTGGAGAAGTGGTAGCAGTATTAAATATACTAGTTAAGGACTGTCCTAGATGGGATATAGGGTCTGAAAACTGTTTATATTCGATCTTCAAGGAGTTTATGGTTAAACAGGAAAGATGAGACCAATGGAGTAATGCCACCCTGGAGATGGTTAGAGTAACAGCTGTCTATAGCAAATAGAATCCTGTCACCATACATTCTCATGAGCCCCCAGAATTGATATACATGAGGCACAAAGAGAGAGCACTAATTAAATAGTAACTCCCTCCTAGATCCCTACGTAGATCTCTCTGATTTGTTAACAACCACTCACATTTAAGCAGCTTTTTAAAATTTGCAAAGTCCTTTTTTCACTTAACCAACACACTTCTAGTTGTGTGGGAAGAGCATATGCTAGGGGCTGGGGGGGGGGGGCACAGAGACAATGTTTAGATAAGATAAGGTCCCTGCCCCAAGGTCCTCAATTCAATGCTCCAGAAGTCAGTGATTGTTTGGGTGTGGTTATTCCCTCCACCAACACAGATAGTCATTTATAACTTGGAAGATGTTCAACAGTCTCTATGGATGAAAATTTTTAAATGCTTTGACGTCAACCTGGTGATTCAAAAAAGGCCAACTTTTTCCCAAAGGAACTAGACTGGTACTCTGAAGACCTAGTCTCTTAGTGGACTCACAAAGATTAATGAGGGGGCCCACCAAGACTAGAGAGAAGAGAGTATGAAGGAGGAGTGATCAACATGTCAAAGACTACAAAGAGGTCCAGAAGAATGAAAACTGAGAAAAGGCTAGCGGACTTGGCAACTAAGAGATCATTAGTAACTTTGAAGAGAACAGTTTCAAATAAATAAATAAAGGTCTGATAGCTGGGTGGTACAAATGGATAGAGCACTGACAGCACTGGGCCTGGAGTCAGGAAGATGTGAGTTCAAAACCAGCCTCAGACACTTATTAGCTGTATGACCCTGGGCAAGTCTATTTAAGCCTGTTTGTCTCAGTTCCGCATGTGTAAAAATGGGGACACATTGGAGGAGAAAATGACAAACTACTTCACTATCTTTGCCAGGAAAATTTCATGGACAAAGTCCATGGGGTCACCTAGAGTTGGACATGACTGAACAATAAAGGTCTGATATCCCAGATATAAAGACGAAGCACAGAATAGTGGATAGACAGCCTTGGAGCGAGAAAGACTTGAGTTCAAGTTCTAACTCGGATACTTCCAGTTGGTGTGACTACGGACAACTCACTTAACTTCTCAGCACCTCTTAGTGCTCTAGACCAGTGCTTCTTAAACTGTGGGTCATGACCCCATATGTCATGTAACTGAATGTGGGGGTCACAAAAAATTTGGCAACCGTAAAAGGTTTCTGAACATCCAACGACCAAAAATTAATTCCAAATCAAATGCATAATGAATCTGAGATGCTTCTGGCAGCGCCTGCCCATGTTGTATCATGCAACTTCACTGCAGCCTTGGTTCTCAAAATACAATATGCACACTTTGTGCTGTGTATGCTGTTACACCATGCAACACCAACGAATGCTGCCAGAAACACCTCGGCTCAGATTCAAGACTACTGTATGTGACGAAATGCAATGTTTTTACTGTACATACAAAATCGTTAGATGAATTCTGGCTTGGGATTTTCAAGAATTTCCAACAGTTTCTGAAATGGCTCTAAACATACTTCTGCCATTTTGTTTTGTTTTTTGGTTAGGCAATGGGGTTAAGTGGCTTGCCCAGGGTCACACAACCAGTAAGTGTTATGTGTCTGAGGCTGGATTTGAACTCAGGTCCTCTTGAATCCAGGGCTGGTACTCTATCCACTGCGCCACCTAGCTGCCCCTCTTCCGCCATTTTGTACTATGTATTTATGCAAAGCAGCGTTCTCACCATTGATGATTATAAAGTCAAAATACCGATCATCTCTGAAAAACACTGACAATGTTCTATGTTCTGTAGAACATATTTTTGCATGCAGAATTTTGCATAATTCTTTATGCAAAAGTAAAAAAAGCACATCCATCTCATTAATATGCAAATTTGCTTTCATCTTTAACAAATGGTAAAATTATATGTATACCAAAGAATTGTTTTAAAATAAATTTCTTTATGATTTATTATCAGTAAATGTTTGATTTGTATACCTATCTTTTATACCTATAAACCCAGGGTCAGGTAAAAATTTCTCAGGTGAAAACGGGTCACGAGTTGAAAAAGTTTAAGAAGCCCTGCTCTAGACAACTCTCTAAGACTAAAAATTACTGAGAAGGTATCATACCTCATTAATAGATAATTTACCATTGCGATCACAAATATAGTCCCCATGCCTCTATCCTATCCAAGAGAAATGATACATATATGTATATATATGAGAATAAGAAATATTCTCCAATAGGAAATTGGTCAAAGAATATGAATGGTTTTCAAAAAAGAAAAACAAGATATCAACATTTCACATGAAAGATATTCTAAATCACTAAAAAAGGAAACGCAAATACTGAAGTTTCTCACTTCACACTTAGGAAACTGGCAAAGATAAAACTAGGAAATGTTGGAGGGGCTAGGGGAAGACAGACTCACTAATATAGCATTGGTGGAGTTGTGATTTGGTTATGACCTTTGAACAGCAATATCACTAATTAGTCACATACACCAAGAACGTACGAGACAGAGAGAAAAATCTAATATATAAAAAATACAATATATTAAAATATTTCTAGCACTCTTTTCAGTAGCAAAAAACTGGAAATGAAGTAGGTGCCTACTAACTGGTAACAAATTATGTTATCAGAATGTAATGGAATATCATTGTGCTAAAAGAAAGCACGAATATGAAGAATTCAAAGAAACCAGAAAATGTGTATGAATTGATACACAGAAAACTAAGGGGAATCAAGAGAACAAGTTATATGAAGACCACAATTATGTAATGAAAACAAGACTTCCTAACTCTAATCTATACAGGAACCAATCATAACCACAGAAGACTGATCAAGAAGCACGCCTCCTGCTGGAAAGGTGGCCAATTTGTTGATACTATTTTTCTTGACTATATATATCTGATAAAATGAATACTCTATTTAGGAAAGTAAGAAGTGACAGTGAGATTAAAAAAAAAGGGGCAGAAAAGAACATTAATAAAACTTTTTTTTTAAAGGAAGAATTGCACCATTTTGTGAAAGGTCCTAAATGCCAGGCAAAGACACATTAATCCAGAGGCAAAAGGTGGCCACTGAAGTTTTTTCAAGAGAAGAATGATATGATCACATAAATGCATAAGAAGGATAATTCTGTCAAATATACAAAGGATGGGGTGGGGGAGTAAAGGCAAGAAACTGCCAGATGGCTACTGCCATAGCTAGAATCTACAAGCTAGAAGTAATAACTAAGAAATAAAAATAATAATAACTAATATAACTAATAACTGAACTAAAGTGGAGGCACTTTGGATAAATGAAAGGGAGATAAATGAAAGGGATATCGCAGAGGTGGAAAATGATACCTGTCTGGATGTGACAGTGAGAGAGAGAGAAGAATCAAAGATAGAATCAAAGACAAGGAATAAGGGAAACTGGTGACTGATAAATGTTTAATGAACATTTATTAAATACTTACTATGTGTCCCACACTGTGCTAAAGGCTGGGGTAACAAAGGAAATCAAGAAAGGCAAGAGATAGTCCAAGCACTGAAGGAACTTACAGTCTAATGGGAGAGACAACAAATGAAAGGAACCTGAAGGGCAGGGGCTCAGGCAGAACACGAAGCTCTCCATCCAACCTCTTCAGTGAGAGTGAAGTAGAAGCCCCTGGGGCCATACTGAGGGGTATGAGTTTCAGGGTTGGTGGGGTCTTGCAGGATGAAATTCTGGAGAGCACTGATGAAGTCCAGAGGAGTACCACCAGGTGAGAAATGTACCACAGAAAGAAATCAGTAAAGTCAAAGGAAAGAAAAAGAAGCTTGGTTTTAAACATGCTGAATTTAAGGTGCCAGTCAATCCAATTAAATTCAATGAGCATGTATCAAGCACCTGTGTGAAAGGCATTGGGGACACAAAAACAAGAGAAAAATAGTCTCTGATCTCAAAAACTCTACTTTCCCCTATGGGAGGATACAATACTTACACACAGAAATGAAAAAACACAAGGTAGTTTGAGGAAGGAGAAAGTACTAACAAACAGGGTATCAGGAAAGGCTAGATCAAAGTAGAGGACTTTCTGCAGGCAGCTGGATATGCAGGGCTGGTACTCAGGAGAGAGATCAAAAGACAGACACAAACATTTGAGGTATCAGCATAGAGGAGATAAGTAGCTGAAGCCAGAGGAGAAAATGGGTTGTCAAAGGAGAAAGAAGAGAGACCACTTCTTGGGGCAGAGAGAGTACAAGTATTATCATACACATTTTACGCATGAGGAAACTGAGGCTAGAAAAAGGCTAAGTGTCCGATGAAAAGTCAGGCAGCTAGTAAATGTTTGAGGGAGAATTCAAACTCAGGTCTTCTCTCCAAATTTAGCATTCTATCCATTAGACCACTTAAGGTGCTTCTGGATATGAATTTTCTTCCCATCATCTTGGAGTAAGCAAGGCAGGCTTTCAGGTTCCTGGCACTCTAGAGAAGAAGGAGGAGTACTTCTGCCCAGTTAAAAAAAAGCCATGGTTGGGTCTTCATAGTCCTAAAAAGCAATCTGTTAGCCTTAGCCCTTATACCTGAGGCAGTACACTATTCTCTAGCCACCCCACCACAAATAGCCAACACTGACAAAACTAGCCCCTTCCCTACCCTGCTTCTGGACTCAGGTTGAATTTGTTCAAAGGGGTTTATTCCTAGAGAACACGCTAACTGAGATCTCATTCTGAAAAAAAAAATATTGAGGCACTTGGCTAAGTTACTTAATCATTACAACAACCTTGTAAAGCGGAGATATTCTGGTTTTACTGTTGAAGAAACTGAGGCTCACAGATGTTACCCAAAACTATGTGGCAAAAATCAAATGAGATAACACTTGTAAAGTGCTTAGCACAGTGCTGGCCCATAGGAGGCATTTAATAAATGCTTTTTCCTCTTCCCTTCCCCCAGAGAGATGGGACTAGAACCCAGGTCTCCTGACTCTCGGGGCAGTGCTCTTTCCATCACAGCTCAGTAGAGACCTCTTTTTCTTATTTGCCCCACCACCCCATATTATTTTATTTTTTCCTTTCGAAAAAATTTTATAGTCTTTGTTTTTACATCACTCACATTTCCCAGAATGACCTTCCTCCCTGTCCCGTGTATATGTATTAGATATAATAATATTATATATATATGTATGTATAATAAAAAAGGAGGGAAAAATTCAGTTCAGAAAAATTAAAGAAATCATCAACCAAGTCTGACGTGTATCATTCCAAACCCATAGTACACCTCTTATGCAAAGAAGGGAGAGGGGGTGCGTTCTCATATCACTTCTTTAAGGTCAAGTCACCATAATTCCACAGTATCTAGTTTCATTTGTTTTGTTGATGCTATTATTTCCATGTACACTGTTGTAGTAATTGTGAATATTATTTTCCTGTTTCTGCTTACTTCATTTTGCACTGGTTCATCTAGGTCTTCCCATGTTTCTCTGTATTTTTCATATGTATCCTTACAATGCAATAATTTTCCATGATACTCATGTACCAAAACTTTGCCCAGTTAATCAAGTTTGTTTCTAGTTCTTTGCAACTACAAAAAGTGCTGCTATAAGAATTTTGACATACATCACTGGAATTTTCTTTTTATCTTTGGCCTCCTTGGCATATATATTACTTGCATTGGGATCTCCGGATCAAAGAATAAGAACATTGTGGTTACTTTGTTAGCATAGTTCCAAATTTCTTTCCAGAGTGACTGGACCAATAGATAGCCCCAACAATGTATTAATGTTCCTGTAGATCCTCCAACATTAACTATTACTATTTTTTGTCATTCTTGCATAACCGTTGAGTGGAGGCGATACCTTAAGAGTTGTTTTGCTTTGCATTTTTCTTATTATTAGTGATCTGGAGCCATAGTTAATGGTTAACTATGGCAATTAACATCTGGCTGTTAATAGTTTGCAACTGTTCTTTTGAGAACTGTTGGCTCATGTCTATCGGGGAATTTAACCAATTATCTACTGGGGAATGGCTTTCAGTTTTAAATATTCATATGTGTCCTGTATATCTTGGATATTAGATTCATCATCAATAATTGATGGTAAGTTAGTTTTCCCCCCAATCAACCACAGAGGACAATTGATTTTCAATCCCAGGGTCAGCAGCAGTGATTCCCCGTTCTATCCTGTCACTCCAAAAGCTTTAACAAAAGATTGTTTACAAAAAGCTAAAATAAAAACAAAAACTAGCAATTTTGCCTATCTGTCCAACCACCATCTCATGGTGAGGACCTGCCTCCTAACGCAGAAAAACTCCATCACTGATCTGTATAACTGGAACGGTGAGGGTCAAGATAATATCATCACTGCACACTCAGAAAACAAGCATTTATTAAGCACTTGTCATGTGCTTAGTACTACTATACTTTGGATGGAGCTGTGAATTGGGCCAACTATGCTGGAAAACAATGTGGAATTATGTGAGAAAAGTTACTACAAGGTTCTATGTCCTTTGACCTCCCATAATGGGTATAAACTTCAAAGAGGTCAAAGACAGATAACTCCAATATACATCAAAATCACAATTTCTGTGGCAGTAAAAAAAAAAAAAGTAGGAACAAAGTAGGTGTCAAAAACTGTGATATACAAATGTAACGGAATATTTTTACATAATAAGAAAAACCAAACATAATAATAAGCATATGAATAGATGCAGAAAGAGCCATCTGATAGAGTGAAGAGAACAGAAAAAGAGAAATACATTCACAACTGTGGTAATATAAATGAAAATACTAGAAGAAATCTGATTACACGGATGACTAATCTAGGTTCCAGAGATCAAATGATGAACCACTTCCTTCTTCTTCAAAGAGAGGTGGGGAAGAGATATGAAATATTGGATAGCCTTCAGACTGGTTATGAGGGAGGGCTGAGTTCTTTGGGAGTGGGAACTGTCTAACTTTACCTGCATCTCCAGTGCTTTGCACATAGTAAGTGCTTAATAAATACTTTATTCATTCAATCATTCATACTCATCCCTGTGGTACACCCCCCATCCTCCATTTCTCACTCAGAAGCACATATTTGCTTCTTTTTAGATCAGAATGCAACTCACTATTTAAAAGCTGCTACAGAAGTCTGGCATATCTCACCACCTGCACTTCCTTAAGAAATGCAAACATTAATACCAGTCTTCAATAAACAATATTCACCAAGAGGCTATAATTACGTTATTTACACAAGAGTATTAAGTGGTAAAAGTGGGAGGCCTGCCTCTAGTAAATATTTATGGTAAAATTCCTTTATTTAATATTGCACACACAGTCAAATAAATCATTGTGTCAGTAGCTTTTGCTTAGTTGTATCTCCTCACTAAAAACAAACAAACAAAATGCTCAAGTAAAGACTCATGAGGAATTGGGGAAGGAAGGACAGACACAACTGGATATGACTGTGATGAAAAAACAAAAGGCATTAATTAAAAAAAAAAAAACCCACACACAACATTTCGAACCAAAAAACAAACATCTATTTTCTTCTCACAGAATTGTACTGGTTTGGATTTTCCCGTTTGCCATATTTTCTTTCTAAAGGAGAATGAATGTAAAACCAGAGAAAGCTGACAATATTTTAATCCCCGAAAGGGACCAATTAGTTGTCTTTTATCTGCCTTGCATTGGGATCTCTGAGTTAAAGAAAGGGACACAGAGACAAATCTGATCTCATAGATCTCACTGAGGCTAGAGGGGATGATACCCGTGGCTAATATATGGCTTTGGAAGTGTGTATTTAAATCAAAAGAAAAAAGGATGGATTGGTTAAAAAGATGTGGAAAGAAGTGGTGGGTGGAGACATGAAATTTGGGGTACTGATAAGTACCCCAAAAATTTTAGTGCAGGGTATCCCAAAAGTCAAAAATCTTTAATAGCTGAAAACTGCACTAAACTTTTGGAACACTCTATATAAGGAAATCTATACCAGAAAATTCAGGACAAGAAGTAATGAGGAGAAGTATAGTAAAAGGCATTTAATTGGGTAAGGATCCATGGAAGTAGAAACAAAAACAATGCTGTCACCAAAGTATACCAGAGCACTTAGAAAGGAAAAATGATATATATGAGCAATTCAGGAAACACATTCCAAGTCTGGCAAGGATCTAAGACGTGGCACTACTGGGGTACTTAAAATTAGCTGGACATTTACTGGTGCTCTCTTGACCAAAAGCAGAGTGGCTAATAATTCCCTGACTTGCCTTAATGATTCTTCAAACATTTATTAAGCATCTACTGTGTGTCAGAAAACAAAAAAAAACAACACAAAACAACAAAGTTCTATTTTGGATTCAAATCTCTACAAAAAGAAAAAAAACTGGTACAGGGGTAGAAACCCTTGGAACCATGAAAGACTAGAATGTGATCATTCCATCATATTTGTGACAGAGAAGGGAGAAAAGCCAGGGATACAGAGTCTGACCACACTCTAGATGTGGGAGAGTAGATTTCAAATAGGATTCCATAGGCTATAATTTTTTTTAAAACTTCTCAAGAAAGAGATTCTGAAGTCATAAAAGAAACAAGTCTGATAAGAAAAAAAAAACACATACAAGGAATCATAAAGAAATTGATTTTTGCTCCAAAATCACTTAACATTAGAGAAATGCCATTGCACTTCTTCATACCTGGCAAAACTGACCAAAAAACAAGAAGCAAAATGACAAATGTTGGAGGGGCTAGGGATAGTAATGCATTATTGGTGAAACTCTGAATTGATCCAGCCATTCCAGAAAGCAATTTGGAACTATGCCCTTAAGGGTACTCAACTATGCAAATGCTTTGATCCAATAATACCACTTTTCAGCCTATGCCTCTAAAGAGACCAAAGAAAAACAAAAAGGACCTATATGTGCAAGAATATTTAGAGCAGCTCGTTTTTTTTTGTAGTAGCAAAGAAATGGAAACTAAGGAGCTGCTCATCAACTGGGAAATGGTTGAACAAATTATGGTGGATGGATGTGATGGAATACTATTGTGCCATACATAAGAAATGACTAAAAGGGGCAGCTAGGTGGCGCAGTGGACAGAGCACTGGCCCTGGAGTCAGGAAGACTTGAATTCAAATTGGGACACTTGACACTTATTAGTTGTGTGACCCTGGGCAAGCAGAAAGAAAGAAAGACAGAAAAGAAGGAAAGGAAGGAAAGAAAGAAAAGAAAGAGAGAAAAAAAAGGAGACAGAAAGACAGACAGGAATGACTAAAGATGGTTTCAGAGAGACCTGGGGAGATTTATAGGAAATGAAGCTGAGTAAACAACAATATTGTAAAGACAAACAACTGTGAAAGACTTCAGAACTCTGTCAAAAGCTTTTCCTGCATCTATTGAGATAATCATGTGGTTTCTGTTAGTTTTGTTGTTGATATGACCAATTATGCTGATAGTTTTCCTAATATTGAACCAGTGCTGCATTCCTGGTATATATCCTATCTGGTCATAATGTATTGTTCTCGTGATAAGTTGCTGTAATCTTTTTGCTAATATTTTATTTAAAAAATTTGCGGCTACATTTATTAAGGAAATTGGTCTATAATTTTCTTTCTCTGTTTTGACTCTTCCCGGTTTAGGTATCAGCGTCATATTTGTATCATAAAAAGAATTTGGTAACACTCCACCTATTTTCCCAAATAGTCTATATAGTATTGGAATTAATTGTTCTCTAAATGTTTGATAGAATTCACTTGTAAATCCATCTGGCCCTGGAGATTTTTTCCTAGGGAGTTCACTGATGTGAGAAATATGACGTTTTCATTTCCACAAAAGTCACCTGAAACCTAAAATGCAATCTAAGGGTTAGGTGGAAGTTGAACAAAGGAAGCCATAAATTAGAATAAGAAAACACTATTGGTGGGTGAATAGACTAACTGGCTGAAAATCAGTTCTCAGGTTAGGTATAGATTAACATCAAAAGGGGTGTTTCCAAATGAAGGCAAAAATGGATGCAGGCCTGGGTCCCCAAATTGTGGGGAATGGGAGGTGTAATTAGGGGTAGAGACTTATGTTGGGAAATTAGGTGCTTAGGATAGGCTGTAACCTCTATAGTACCCAGCAAATGGGGGAAACGGGGGAGGGAAATTCGAATCAGGAATAGGGAATAAAAAGATATGTATCTGTCTGACACATGTATGCCCACAAGTGAACACCCAGTCTGGCCAGGTCGTTAATAAAAGTTCTTCCTGATTCAAATAATGGCTTCATGGAATTTGTGGTAAGACTTTCTGCTGCTAACAATTGATGGCCTGTTCAATTTCTTTTTCTGAGATGGGGTTATTTAAGTATTTTACTTACTCTTCTGTTAATCTGGGCAATTTATATTTTGGTAAATATTCATTCATTTCACTAAGATTGTCAAATTTATTGGCTTACAGTTGGGCAAGACAGTTCCTAATTATTGTTTTAATTTCCTCTTCAATGCTGGTGAAAACTTAAGAACTCTGATCAACGTCATGAATAACCATGATTACTGGAGAAGCAATAATAAGGTATAGCACCTACCTCCCGATACAGAGATACCAAGACTGGGGGTGGGGGTGGGGGGAGAGACAGAATGAGAAAATTTTTTCCGTTCTAGTCAAGGTAAGGATTAGTTTTGCTTGACTACTCTTATTTATTACAAGGGTTTTGCTTTTTCTTCTTTTTAAATGAGGGAAGGTGGGAGGAAGGAAAAAAAAAGAATTTTTAATTGAAAAAAGTTTTTAGGAAAGACATCCAAACAATGGAACAACTCTGAGAATACTAAAATGCTCAAAATGAACCAAGTCTGGCAAGGAAAACTATAGACAACAACTGTTTTTTAAAAGCTACACTAGGGAAAAGTGTAGGATCAAAACAATGAGACCACAGCTCAGGGTGGGTATGACTATAATAACAACAGAGAGAAGGCAGACTGTCCAATGTTTATTTAGCTTCTTTCTTTTTTCCTCTGCTAAAGAGTGATTTTTGGACTGAGAAGAAAAGATTACAAAAAGCCTAGGATACTGAAAAAAATATACAGCTGTAATTGCTCAGCCTCTTTGCTGTAAGTGGTCTTTGAAAGATTATGGGTAAGGAAGAGCCAAGACGGCAGAATACGAGGAAGCAATGTAGTTGTTTGAGTTCCCATCCACAGAAGTCCAAAGAGACATAGAAGAAGCACCAGATCAAATCCTGATGGAGAAATATAGAAGAAGTCACAGCTGAGTCCTTTGTCCAGCCTATGTTGGCACAGGGAGACAGAGAAGTCTTTGATCAGTGGGGAACAGGGTCAGAGCAGAAGCACCACACTGGCATGCAGAGCACAGGCTGTGCACTAGGATAAGAGAAGGTCCCATACTGAGACCCTGTGACAGGGACAGGTGCCAGCTTTATCACCCACTATCCAGTTCTGGGTCACAGATTCAGGGTAGACTGAAAGAACTGAGTGGACTGCATCAGGGGGTAGAATTCTCAGATAGGGAGGTGCTGGGCTAGGTGTAACAAGAAGCAAGCAGCAGCAGTTTGGCTCAGCCCCCCAAGGGCAGAACAGAATCTTGGGTCCGGCATCTACGCCAGACTACAGAGGTAGTAAGTATTCTAGGGCAGGAATCCCATACAAAAGCTGAGCCTGCATTTCTGTCACTCTGAACCAGCAGAGCTTCCTAAATGGCTAATAGGGGCCAAGTCCAACTGAAACTCAGGTCAGGAACTTTAAAATTAGAGTTCAGACCAGCAGGGGCAACAGATTCTGCCCATACCACTTTAGGGTTCTTTTTTTTGTTTGCCTATTCTTCTAGCCTAATTCCTGACTTGGACTTGATGCTGAGGCTGGGCTCTACAGCATTTCTGAAGAGAAGATCTGGACTGATTCTGTTGTTGCTTTGTTAGGATATTAAATATTCTGTTATTGCAGGATCTCAGAGGTAGGCCAGGGACCTGTGAGCTTTCAGTGCTCCTAAAGTGGTATGGGCAGCTGTTATGATGGCAGGGATGCTCAGGACACAAATGCAGAAGAGAATGACTCCAAAACATCTACAAGCAATTCCACAGAGAAAAACACAGCTTGGGCACAAACTCAACTAGAATTCCTGGAAGAGACGATGCAAGAATTTTTAAAGTTTAAAATCTTTTAATAAATGAAATGAGAATGCTTGAGGAAAAAAACTGGAAAAGAAATGAGAGCGATGGAAGAAAGAATCGGAAAGGCAATTAATTGCTTGGCACAAGAGGTACTTTAGAATTTTGCCTAAGCAATAAACTCCTGAAAATTTTAATGGACCAAATCAAAGTCATATATTCCCAAGATAACAAGAAATATTAAAACAAAATAAAAAGGCTGAAAAAATAGATGAAAATGTAAGCTAGATATCTCACAGAGAAAAGAAAAGCCAACTGTCCTGGAAAATAAATTGAGGAGAAAAAAAATTAAGAATTATTGCAGTATCTAAATGCAATTAGCAAAAAAAAAAAAGCCTAGACTGCATTGCTTTGGAATTAATTAATTAGGTATCCTCCCAAGTCTTCTATGATATTGGGGTAAAGTCAGTTTCTTGTAAGTAAATTCATTTGTATAACTATTGAACTCAAGGTGGAAAGCTTCTACCTGCAAAAGTGTTATTACTTATATTTACATGTATAGAGTTGGATCCTCAACAGCATCTGAACCTCCTAAAGGAATTGGAATCAGTGGAAACTTGCTCTATCTACTGTACCACCTAGCTGCCCCCGTCAGTGGAAACCTTTGAGGAAATAAGATCAGATAATCCTGTATGTCAAAAGTAAACAACAGCATCATGGGGCTCTTGGTTTCTTTCTTTGTTTTCCTCTTCTCTGACATCACTTTTAATGTTCCTTCTATTTGGGCCCTGCATGTGCTTGTCAGATTTGTGTCTCCTAGACTACTGGCTATCCACCTGTAGATGGTCATGCAATAAGGATACCTGTTCCACACTCTCCTCATCCCTGGATGCTGCTTCAGCCTCATTTCACTCCCCTCCCCACCCCCACTCAAGCAGGGACAGCTCTACGCCTTCTTCCCAGCCGGAAGTAGCTCCAGAAGAAGAGATTTTTGTCTCTCTCCCAAAAGCATTTGGGTAGACATTTCTTGAAGGGGGAATGACAGGTAAAAAAAGAGTGCTTAAGGCAGATGGAGCAGGATGTGAGATAGGAGATAAGATGCAGGATGTGACCAGTCAGAAACGTGATCAAAGAAGACTATGCATTGAAGCCCCCTTCAGTGGGAACTTACCTGTGCGCTTTCACAAAGCACCCTCAATTCCAGAACAACTTCCCCTCCCCTTTCCTATTCTCTTTGCTTATCACCTCCACACTACCTGATATTCCAGGCATTTTGGAGCCATGCTCCTCCCATTCTCTTATCCCCTTCCCCCATTCCATAAAATTATATTTAAACCATTCCTTTGACCTGGCTAACCATGTTTACCTCCTACAGGAAGCAGGGGCCTCTCTGCTCCCTTAGGGGAGCAGGGCCTGCAGCCTATGCTCTGCCTCCCACGTGGAACAGAACTGAGTAATAACCTGTGAGAGAAAATTAATGAACAAGACAGACCCAGTACCTGCATTTAAGTTTATACTCTATTAGACAGAATTTCTATGAGAGAGAGAGAGAAAGAGAGGAATAGCAACAATGATAACAGTTGGCATTTATATAGTGCTTTAAGATTTACAAAACACTTTACTTACCTAATTTAACTCATTTGATTCTCGCTACAATCTAGTGAAGTAGGTGCTATTATTATCCCTATTTTACAAACAGGAAACTGAGGCTGAGAGAGGTTAAGTAACTTGCTCAGGATCATAAAGCTCTTAAGTACCTGAGGTAGAATTTTAACTCAGGTCTTCCTGACTCCAAGTCATATGTTCTTTGCACCGTGCCAACTAGCTGCTTCAAAAGCTAGTTGAAAGTTGATGCACGGTGAGATCCTGTGTCTAGAGGCCCTAAGATCCAAGCCCAACCCCTAGCTGCACGATTCTGGGCAAATCAATTACCCTCCCAATGCCTCCTGGCAACTTCCTAAAGCTTGAAGCTATAGAAAAGTTGTAGATTCCTCTCAGAAGCTCCTTACACCAATGATATGGAGGATCTGGACCCAAAAGTTGATTCGCTTTCCTCATCATTATTGTTAAGGAAAACAAGATACGAGCAGCACATTTAGAGAAAATCTTCCTGTGGAATTCATTTTCATTGGCAGCCATAGACAGTATCAAACTTTTCTTACAAAAACACACACTTGGCTTCATCTTGTTGCAAAGCCAGGGCTTTGCAGGGCTCTATCTGTGAGACACAAAATTTCAGGACTACTGTGCCAGGAATGGGCTTCTCTATACTTTGATGTGTTAAGAGTTAGCCAACCAATAAAGCCACAGGAGGTGGATTTTTGGGAAAGGCTCTCTCCTCCCTCCTTTGCCCAGTGCATATTATGTAATTACAGAGCTCTGGTGGACAGATTTGCGGTTTCCACAGTAAACTGAAATTCTCATCCCAAATGATGCTAGACTGAGGAATAATTTTTTTCAAATTAGAAAAGACAGACTTACAGCAAACATGTTCTTGGGTAACACTTGGGTGGGGGTTTTCTGCCAAAAATAAAGTTGGAGAAGGGAGGCTTTCAGTTTTATCCTTCAAGTTGAACTCAGGCCACAAATCTCTTCACCCTCAGTCAAGGTTACTCAATTATCTGACTCCAGTTAAAGGTCTTGAGACTAAGATTCCAGGATCATAGATTTAGAGATAGAGTTTAATGACTACTTAATACCCCTATTCTACAGATGAAGAAGGTGAGGCGTACAGAACCTAAGGAGGTGTTACTGGAACCCAAGACCTCCTGACCCTAAGTCCAATGTCCGGTCCATTACACCATGCTGCCTTCTTATGACAGTACCAATGATCCTTGAAAAACAACTGTTTTTTCACAAGACGTCAACCTGAAAATACATTTTCTCCTTGTTGAACTTCCTTTCTCAATCTTATCCTATATCACATCTCAAATAAGATGCTCTTCTTTCCCTCTACCAGATTCCCCACATGACCCCACTGATAGACATATTACTAAAAATAATATTTTAATTAAAAAAATAAACACCCCAAATACCACCAAACTTTAGTAAAAAACCCGACTCTTGGGCCCTTTTTGACTCAGTATGTTTAATTCCATACAAGTGTGGCCAAATGCTACTGTGGCCTTTTAAAAATAGAGTTTTTACACAAGATTTAGAACTGGACAGAATCTTAGAAGTCATCATTTTAGAGCTCAGGAAGCTAAAACATAAGAGAGGGCAAGTAATTGCTCAGGGTCACACCATTAATAAGACAGAATTTGAACCCAGGATTTTTCTGTGTTTGGCTTTTAAAGTCCTTCATAACCTGTCCCCTTCCTACCTTTTCCTGGCTTCTTATATCTTATTCTCCTGCATATACTTTGTGACTTAGTGTCACTGGCCTCCTCACTGCTCCTCATATATGAGATTCAATCTCCCAGCTCTGTACATTTTATGGGCTATCTCCCTCCTCATCAAAGGTTTCCCTGGAAGTCTTTAGTCTCAACTAAAATCCCACCTTCAAAATGCCTTTTCCTGGTCCCCCTTAAAGCTGGCACCTTTCCACAGTTAATAATTTCCAATTTATCCTTGCTTTATCTTGCACAAAGGTTGTTTGCCTGTTGTCTCCCCTATTAGACTATTAATTCTCTGACAGCAGGGCCCATGTTTTTGTCTTCCTTTATATAACCAGCACCTGACCTACATAAGGTACTTAATAAATGCTTGTTATCTACTTTTCAGACTTTCTCCTAAACTGTGGCCAAATGTCATCTATGACTGCCTCCAAAATCTTAAACTCTACCCATATAATTCCTCTTCACATTAACTGTAGCAATCTAACTTGTCTCAGAAGGCAATTCTGGCAACACCAGCCTTCTCATTATCCTAGAGCATGGACTTAAAATCTGTTTCTGCGTAAGTGTAGGTACTCCTCATTTCTCCACTAATTTGTGCACTGGGTTCAGTATTTGCTGTCACTTTGCCTGTGTTTCCATATTGCCTGCTCATGTCACTACTGAATCACAAAGCTCTGAGTCTTATCCATCACATGTGGACAAATATTTCAATGCCCATAAAGATGATGAACAAGAAGAGTACAATAAACTGACCTTCATGGACTCAGAGTACAAAATGTACTCCCTAAGTACCGGCAAAAAGTCCTCTGTCATGTCATCCGTCAGGTCTTCCAGAGCAGTACAACAGTTCCCAATACAAGCTGAAACTCCCTCCAGGGGCTCCTCCAGCTCCACCTCTAGTCCACCCCACGTAGAATACACAGGCCCATATTCTCTGAGTTCTACAAGGTATTCTAGAAAAGGAAAAAAGGAAATCAGTAAGGTCTGGCTGGGAAGTAGTGGCCACATGAGGAGGAACCTTTGGCCTACATACAGTGGTACCTGGCAGATCTGCTACTTCTTTAATCAAAAGCATGTCTACAGCAAGCCCTGCTTGGCTATCTTCGTAAAACTGACTTGCTTAGCCCTGTAAGAATTAGCCATAGTAATGCCACGATGAGACACCACCGTGCTTCCTTTTTCTTTCTTTTTTTTTTTTAAGAAGAGTAAATGGTAGTAGAAAACTGTTGCATTTAACTAACTTATAAGTGTTCTGGGGCTCCTGGATCAAAATCCATGTTTTTAATGTCTTGGTACCTTCTAACGGCAGGGGTTCTTAATATGGGCTCAGTGGACTTGTTTTTTAAACAAAATATATTTTGACAACTACATTGCAACATAACTGTTTTACTTTGTAATCTTATGAAAGTTATTTTTTGCATTTAAAACATTATTCTTAGAAGGGTTCCATAGGCTTCACCCTTGCCAAAGAGATTCAGGATACAAAACAGGTTAAGAATCCTTGCTTTATGAGTGTATACTATAATGGATAATAATATTAATAGGTATACAGTAAACTCCTTGAAGGAATGTACAATACTTTGTTATTTTATCCCAGTTCATTACTCATAGTAGATGTTTAATAAATGCTTGTTGAAATAAATTGAATAAATTTAATTCGTTGAATGCAAATATATTTGTATATACACATACACATACATATATAAAGAAAATTATGGCAGGAACTTCCTCAACTAAGCATTCTTAGAAATAGCCACTCACTTGCGATCTGGTCTAACCATTCTAGAGAGGAATTTGGAACTATGTCCAAAGGGCTATAAAAAACTGTGCATACCCAGCAATACCACTACTAGATCTGTATTACAAAGAAGTCAAAGAAAAAGGAATAGGATCTATATGTACAAAAACATTCAGAGCAGCTCTTTTTGTGGTGGCAAAGAATTGGAAATTGAGGGGATGCCCATCAAGTGGGGAATGGTTGAACAAACTGTGGTATATAATTGTGATGGAATATTATTGTGGTCTAAGAAACGATGAGCAGGATGATTTCAGAAAAACCTGGAAGACTTATATGAACTGATACAAACTGATAAGCAAAACCAGGAGAACGTTGTATCCAGCAACAGAAATACCGTATGATGATCAATTGTGAATGATTTAGCTGTTTTGACCAATACAATTATCCAGGACAATTCCAAAGGATTTATTTTGAAAAATGCTATTTACCTCCAGAAAAAGAACTGATGGAGTCTGAATGCAGATTTAAGCATACTTTTTAAACTTTCTTTTTTTTTTTGTTTTAGTCTGTTTTTCTTTGTAATATGGCTAACCTTCAAGTATGTTTTGCAGGACTTTACATGCATAATCTATATCAAATTGCTTGCCTTCTCAAGGAGGGGGCAGGGAAGAGAGAGAAGGAGATAATTTGGAACTCAAATTTTAAAAAATGAATGTTAGAAAATGCTTTTACATGTAATTGAGAAAAACAAAATAAAATAGGAGAGAAAAAAGTAGCCACACCTAATATTTATCTAGGACCTATTCAGAACAGGCAAGAAAAGTTTTCTTTTTTCTTTTAATCTCACATACAAAAAAAAAATCCTCCAACCATAGAATGTTAGCAGTGTTAGTGACTTTAGAGAGCATCTTGTCCATCTACCTCATTTTTACAGATGAAAAAACTGAGAAGTAAAAGAATTTCCCCAAGGTCACAGAGTCAAGATAGGGTATATGTCTTGACCTGAAGCCCCAGTCATCAAGTTGATGGTCTATCATTTTTGATGAAAAATAACACAACTTTGCTTCCTGCCCATTTGCTTAGGGAGAAATGGTGGGACATCAAACATTGAATTAGTGGGCTGGGTCTTCCTGTTTCTGAGAACTGCACAAGTTTGCACAACTGACTGCTAATGCTCATGCGGCCTCAAGGTCACATGTGGCCCTCTAGGTCCTCAAGTGTAGCCCTGTGACTGAATCCAAACTTTACAGAACAAATCCTGTCCTACACCAAAGTCACACCATGGCCAGATCATTCATCGCATGTTAATGTGAAGTGGGGAAATTGCCAGTAGGCCCATTCTAGTAGCATAGCTACTTAATTAAAAAAATTCCCCATTGTCTGTTGTGGGAAAAGCTCACCTTATCAGAATGAAGCATGTACATGATGCTCCTTTAGGATCTGGCTTCACCAAATAAGTCTTTGTTCCATCTCTCCTTTTTAACGATAAGTACAAATTTAAACCCTTTTTAACATGAAGTAAATATCAAGGTTATTATGTGAGCTTGCCTTGAGCAAGAGAACACACATGCACTGCTCAATCTTGGTTAATCTGAGCAAGCTCAGCTCACACACAAGCCACTCATGCAACCATAGTAGCTGGGATGCTACTGGAGGGAGTGCAGCTTACCTACTTCTTCCTTGATGATCCTCTGAGCTATTCGATCAATGGTTCCAAGTTTCAGGGCGAACATGTCTAAGTATTCACCCATAGCTGCAAATTCTAGTGGTCGACTTCTCAGCTTATAGCCTCCAGTGACATACTTGACAGACTCCCCGACCTTAGAGAGTAATGCCATCCCTTGCTTTTTGTAGGTATTCAGATCCTGACAAGAGAAAACACCAGGATAGTTTAGTGACTTGGAAAAAAGAAGGGAGTCACTCAGATCCAGAAAACCAAGTGGGCATTTCAGAGCCAAGTCAGAGGCACTACTGTGCGACTAAAACTTCCAAACTTCCTCTGTCACACTTGGATCAAAACTGCTAACGAACACACTCTCTCAGGAATTAGGGATGTTTAGTCTGAAGAAAAGGAGACTTGTCAAGGAAACGATGGCTGCCAAATTTCTGAAGAGCTATCACATATTAATACATCAATTAACCAAAAATTATTTATTAATAATTTACTACATGCCAGGCACTCTGTTGTTGTCTGTCCTTCATTCTCAAAGAGGATCAATGACATCAGGAGGGTGATGTTTTGACTTGCAAGTGAATTGGATTTAAGTGAGGCAGAGCTGTGCAAAGTCATCAGCCTCACTCTCTCCTCCAGAGTCACAGGAGTCCAGAGGCAAGACACAGAACAGGATGACTGGTGATGGCCCAAGATGAAGTGGGAGACCTTGGCTTTTTTAAGCTAAGGTCTTTCCCAGGTCTAGTTTGTCTGAGGCAACACCCATTCAGTAGTTAAAGGCTAGGTAAGAACTGAGGCAAAAAAAAAAAAAAAAGAATTGAGGCAAAAGATGGCCTACTTTGCCCTTCACAAAAGAATGAATAAGGGCAGAGAAGACCTCAGTTTCTGACCAGAACAGAAACAACTGCTATTTACACTCATTATGAGCTATCAAAACCAACATAATGAGCAAGTTTGGCTTGGGCTGGGACCTATTATTGGCCAATCAATGAAAGCCAGAGTGATCTGAGTTTAAAAGCATAGTCAAGTAGCTCCATTTGACTCCCAATGGGCTTTATCAAAGATGCCAGGCACTTTAAATACACACACACACACACACACACACACACACACACACACACACACA
>NW_020954610.1:18291251-18293007 GCF_900497805.2 Vombatus ursinus | reverse complement strand
GGACACTAGCAGTTGCAGGGAACAGGAGAGGTTTCATGTAGAAGAGAATGGCTAAGTTGTGTCTTAAAGAAAGAGAGTAACTCTGTGAGGAACTGGTAAGAAGAGAGTGGGTTCTGGGTAAGGTGGACAACCAGTGCAGAGACAGCTATGTGTGAGAAACAGAAAGGAGGACAGCTTGGCTGGGTCAAAAATGTGGGAAGAAGAATAATGGCTAATGAGGATGGAAAGAAAAGTTGGATAAAAAAGGATGAGTTCTACCCCAAAAGACAGAACTGGTGCCAAAGGGCTAGAAGTTAAAGGGAGACATATTTTATCTCAACATAAGGAAGAATGTGTTACTTATTAGAGCTACCCAATAATGGGGCACCCCTACAGTTCAAGCAAAACATTTGTCCAGGATGTTTGTTGGGAGGATTCATACTTTAGGCAGGGGTTGAACTAGATGAGGTCCTCTCCTAAACAAAGATCATGTGAATCATGTATAAGAGGGATCATATTGCTTGTCATCTTAATGACTGGAGAAGGGAGAGTATTTGGAACTCAAAATTTTTAAAAAATGAATGTTAAAAAATTAGTAAATAAAGAAAATGGAATCTTTAAAAAAAAAAGAAGACAAACAAGTATATAGAACTATACATTGTCATGGCTGGGATGTGCCAATAAAAAGAAAACTATCATTTAAAAAAGATTATGTGAAGCCTGAACAATGTATTAATTTTCCAGGCAATGCATAGAAGGCCAACATTTCCGTTGAAATCAAAGCCCCTGGTCACAGCAGGCTAGCATAAGCAACTTATTATTCTTTTTTCCACATTCAACAAAGTTTCTAAAATACTTTTGTCTCACATACATGTGTAAAATAATTTTATCATCAATCACTAAATTATTTATCATTAAATTACTAATAAATAAAAGTTAACTGAATTCTTTGGGAATAAGGGTTCCAAAAAATGGAGATAAATTTCCCTTGTAATCCTTGTAAAAATATGTTAGATAAGCAAATAAATTTGGTAAAGGTACAAGGCTTGATGGCAGCTAATAAAAAGGCTGACACTAATGGGGCCATACAGTTTTGGTTTCAAGTCAAAGTGGAAAACACCCTCTCTGAAACCACTAAAATCAATAGATACTATGAGAGGCAAATAGCTCTGTCTTTGGCTTTTCTTCAGGGAACACTAGAAAGGAAATCCCCTTAACAACTGTAGGATTGTCAACATGGAATCATTAGCTTTCTGACCTTTTTCAGGGAGCATAATATGTATGAAGTCCACGAAAAAACCAGATGGGTCTAAAGGAAAATTGGCAGAATTAGACACATGCTGGAAATCCTGGGCACAAGTTAAACCATTTCCATAGACTCAAAAGAATGAAGCTGTTCGACAAAGCTATCCAATACTCAGATGATTTCCTGCCACCCAATGCTTCAGGCCAGTTCTGACACTGGGGAGGGCTGGGAAAACCATTAGGCTACAGTTTAAGCTCCAAAAATCTAAAGTTGGAGATGACATCATAAAGCATCTCTACAATTTTTTTCTGGTCAATGTCCAGGAAACACTTTTACACATTTGGATCCAAGTAGCTTTGTGCTTTTCCTGAAACAATGCCCTATATCATGTGGGATGCAGTAGTACACCAGCCCTAGAAAGCATGACGATGATAACTTCTGTATCTATCACTCTTTTATTTTATTTTTTTTCATTTTAAATTTTTTTATTTTTAACATGTGTTTTTAAAACTTTGGGTTACAAATTTTCTC
>NW_020954610.1:18276433-18291241 GCF_900497805.2 Vombatus ursinus | reverse complement strand
CTCGATTCCCCCTCAGTCTGTGGGCTGGAAGTTCAGGAGGCAGCCACTGCCCCCGCCGAATTCAGGGACTGGAGCTGAGACCACCGGCTTCTCTCTCTCCCCTCTGACACAGACTTTTCCCATTGACCTTCTAAGTTGTCTTTGGCGTTCATGGGTTGAGAAGTCTGGAAACCACCACTGCTGCCCGCGATTCAGCCCTCTGTGGCCTGCTCCAGGGTTGCTGTGGCCTGTACGCCCACGCTGAACTGTGCTCCTCTCCCAGCTTGGTGCAATATATACCTTTCTGATCAACCATACAGGTTGTCTTGGGCTGGAAATTTGTTTCACTCTGTCTTTTTGTGGGTTCTGCTGCTTTAGAATTTGTTTAGAGCCATTTTTTTATAGGTATTTGGAGGGGTTTGGGGGAGAGCTCAAGCAAGTCACTGCTTTTACTCCGCCATTTGGCTCCCCCTCTATCATTCTTTTACAAACATGCTAATCCCTCCTGTTGGGAAATGTGGACCTCACTATCTTCTCCTTCTTACACAACAAGGTTTTTTGTAGACCTGCAATTTATAAGTAAGTACCTCTGAGGGAAAGTGAAATGCCAAAGTGAAAATGTAAATTTGGTGGGTCACTTAGGAGGCCAATTATGGAAGATAAGTCAGTTGATCTTTTATCAAGTACAAATTTGGAGGAATGGGAGGAGAAACATACAAAAACTCTGACCTTACCTTGGCTGTAAGAAAAACATTAAAGTGTTCATTGAAGGAGAGCACTGGATGATCTGCAATTCTTTTTAAGAATTTATCCAAAGCTTTTCTTCTAGTCTCAACAAACTCTTCAGAAAAGCGATCCACAACTCCTTTTACTACAAATTTCTCTGGAAGAGGCTATGAAGACAGAGAAAGGAAAAGTGCTCAGATTAATTGACAGAATTGGGGAGAAATAGGTCTAGCAATGCACTTTTCATTACTTTTTTTTTTTGGTACATACTATTTTATTTTTTCCAATTTCAAGCGAAGATAATTTTCAATATTCATTTTTTATAAGATTTTGGCTTTCAAATCTTTTCTCCCTCCCTCCCATCCTCCTTCCCCAAGATGGCATGCAATCTGATATAGGTTATAGTTGTGCAATCATGTAAACAAATTTCCACATTAGTGATATTGTGAAAGAAGAAACAGGACAAAAAGGAAAAGCCACACACAAACACACACACACACACACAAACGGTAAAAATAGTATGCTTTGATCTGCATTCAGATTCCGAAGTTCTTTCTCTAGATGTAGATAGCATTTTCCATTCTGAGTCTTTTGGACTTACTGTATTGCTGAGAAAAGCTAAGTCAGTCACAGCTGATCATCGTATAATATTGCTGTTTCTGTGTACAATGTTCTCCTGGTTCTGCTCATTTCACTCAGCATCAGTTCATAGAAGTCATATATAAAGCATATATAAAGTAGTCATTTTGACATTGTTGTCCTCTTCCAAGTTTGTGTTTTGATTTTCTCTGTTGCCATAGTAGCTTTCTATGGTCAGGGCTCCTTTTTTTTGGTTTTTGCTCATTTTAAAAAGTTAAGCTCTGCTCTTGGGACACAGGGTACACTGTCCCAGGTTTCTTGCACTGGGGGCCAAGGCCTGGTCAGCGGCTTTCTGAGTCAAAGCCTCTGGAGCTGGCAGCTTGTCCACTGCACTAGGGTGGCCTGGCCTAGTGGCGCCTGTTGTGTCCTGGGTTCTGGGACTGGCAGTTGACCTGCTATGCTGCGGCTGGAGGTCTCACAGCTGGCCTTCTGTGACACTGGCCAGCTGAGCCCAAATCATGGGGCCTTGGTTGCTCGCCTGTGCTGCAGCTAAGAGCCTCCCACTGGCTTGCCTGGACAGTGTCTAAAGTAGGCTGTGTTCTTCTTTCACCCAAATAAGACAGACCTTCCTAAAGTCCTTTCTAAGTTATCTTGGGCTGGAAAATTGTTTCACTTCATCTTTTTGTGGATTCTGTTGCTCCAGAATTCTTTTAAAGGCTTTAACGTTGTTTCTGAGGGAAACTGGGGAGAGCTCAGGCAACTTTCTGGCTTCTCTCCACCATCTATGCTCTGTCCCCCTCCATCACTCTTCTGGACAAGAAAATGAGCCCTAATTGAACTGATCTATTAACAGCTATCAACATTAAGGAACCATGAGAAATGCAGGATGGTTCCAGTGCCACATTTTTATCTTGCATATAGTGGGCATTCAAAAAAACTTGAATGAATGAAATAAAAGCCATCATTATTACATCGTTTCCAACACAAAGGATGTGATGGGGGTGGGGGAAGGGCAGTGGTATTCTAAAGAGGGAAGCCAATTTCATAGGATCACAGATTTGGAGATGGAAGAGATATTTGAGGCTATTGAGTCCTGAGATGGGAAATTGAGGCTCATAGAGTTTAAGGGACTTGCCCAGATTCACACAATTTGTACGTATCTGGAGTGGAATTCAAACCCATGTCTCCAAGTTCAGAGCTCTATCCACTCACTACTCTATAACACTTTTATCCTGCTTTTTAAGATACAGTTATGGTTTGGGAACCCAAGTAAGTGGCTTGGAGATCGCCTGGTATAAAGTAGGTTCAGTTAGATGTCAGAAACTGGGGAAAAATTTTTTAAGTGTCTACAAATTTCTAAAACAAGCATAGTTTTCCAAATTAACTTTTTTGGGTTTCACAAGCCTTTGGGATTTCTTAGTCAGCTACTTTCCTAAGTCTTTTTACTTGGATGCAAATAAATCATTTCACACATCATTCTGTGCTGCTTTTTGAGATATATTTCATAGTACTAAATAAAGTCACATAGTCTAATCTTTCCCATGTAGCTTTGGAAAAGATGTTTGATTTAAAGTTCCCCTGTTCCATCTTCTGGCTATCAATGCTGTGGGTGTGACTGTTTGATCCCCAAGACAGGGTGAGAATTTTCTTTCTTCAAAGCTGCCTTCTTTAATAAAGTTTTAAAATGTATGTGCAGTAGTATCTTTCACATAAAGATGTAAAAGCTTAGGTTGCAAGGTATAATACCTAAACTATATTGAGCAGGAGCTTATATATAAACTATAAATAAACTAAAGGAGAAGGCAGAACAGACTGTTCCTTCTAAAGCATTTTTTTTATTTTTAAAATACCACCTTCAAATGTAAATGTAAGACAACCCCCCACCGACCCAACAAGCTCTCCCTTTTAACAAAGAACAAGGAAGAAAAAATGCAATTCAGCAAAACTAAACAACACAACTACTGTGTCTGAGAGTATTTAATACTTTTTTTTCCACAAGGAATTCCTGCTATTCCTTTGTTATATACATGTTCCAGCTTTGCTCCTACTCATGGGCTGTTCAACAGAGCTGGGAGAAGTCACACAACCATGCTGAATGGGACCAGTACAAATTTATATTACCTCATCTCAAATGGATCCTCAAGGTAATCCTTCTACTATTCCCTATTCAATTTTCTATCCCACTTACCAAAGCAACTATTCCAAACCTTCTCCCATCAAGCTGCCCACAGCACCCTTCTTCCCCCACCTCCCATCACCATGCTTCTTCATTAATAATAATAATAATAATAACAATAATGGACATTTGAAGTAAGCTCCCTCATCTCCCTTCCTTCTTATCTCTCACATCCCTCCACTATTTCATTCTTTGCTCTAGTCTCTAATGAAGAAATGACCCTTCTCCTTGCCAATGCCAACTTTCCTTCATCCTCTCCCCTCTGTTTTCTATAGATTTACCTTTCTATCACCACATTCCTCCCATTCATTCTAATCTTGAATTTCTTCCTATCTACCAGTTCTTTCCCTGCTGCCTACAAATACATGCAAGTCTCCATCATCAAAAACAAAACAAAGCAAAACAAAAAAACCTTGAGATTCTTCAGTTTTAATACACTGTCTCTGATTTTCTTCTCAACTAAACTTGCTGAAAAAGTCATCTTCACTTGGCACTTTTACTTCCTCTCCTCTCACTCTATTCTAAACCTTCTCATGTCTCACTCTCTTTTAAACCCCAGTCATGTCTGACTATTACCCCATTTGGGATTTTCTTGGCAAAGATACTGGAATGGTTTGTCATTTCCTTGTCCAGCTCATTTTTCTAGAAGAGGAGCTGAGGCAAACAGGGTTAAATGACTTGTCCAGGGTCACACATTTAACTTATGAGTCTTCCTGATTCCAAGCCCAGAGCCCTATCCACTGCGTCATCTAGCTGCCTTTCTGGCTCCCATACTCGTCATCAAACTCAAATTGTTCTTTCCAAAATTACCAATGATATCTTAATTGCCAAATCTAATGACTTTTACTTAATTCTAAAACTTGCTGATTTATCAGCAGCATTTGACACCACTGACCACCTCGTCCCTGGCACTCTCTTCTTTGGTTGGTTGTGGTACTTTCTCTTAGTTCTCCTACCTGTCTGACCTCTTCTTTCCAATCTCTTTCCCTGGATCTTCATTCATGTCATATATACTAACTGTGAGTATACCCCCAGATTCTGTCTTGGGCCCTCTTCTCTCTATAAACTCTTACTTGGTGAATTCATCAACTCCCTGGATTTAATTAGCATCTATATTCAAATGATATCATGGTCTAGTAAATAAAGTGTTAGACTTTGGAGCCAAAAAAAACAAACAAACCTGGGTTCAAATCTTGCACCTGACATTTACTAGCTGTATGACCTTGGGTAATTCACTTTACCTCTGAGCTTTAGTTTTTTCATCGAGGTCTCTTCCATTTCTAAATCTATGATCCCAAGACTCCCAGATCTATATGATCCAGCACTAGCCTCTCTCCTGAGCTCTAATCCTACATTTCCAACTACCTATTAGATATTTTAAAATAGACGTTCTATACGCATCTCAAACTCATCATGTACAAAATAGAACTTATTTATTTATTGCTAAACTCATCTGTGCTGAACATATCTCCAAACCCAAGTCTCTGCTGAACTTCCCTATTACTTCCAAGGACACCACAATCAATCTAGTCACCTAGGTTCACCACTTCAGGATCAAACTTGACACCTCCCTTATACTCATCCCATATGTCTGATTGTCCTTTCTACCTCTACACCTTTCATTTATGGCACCTTCTCTCCACTATCACATCTACCATTTCTTGCCTGAACTACTATAACTGATTCTTAATTGGTCCTCCTACCTCCAGTCTCTCCCCACTCCAATATATCCTCCATGTAGTTGTCAGGTCTGCCCCTGTCAACCTTTAAATAAATATCAATGGCTCACTATTTCCTCTAGATCAAATATAAACTCTATTTGGGATTACCTTTCTACTCTTCTTATGAATTACTCATCATTTCCCACCTGGCTGTTCTCTTGGACTTCATGATCTCCAGAAATATATTACAATGCAAAATGAAATCAAATCTGAAATTCACACTTCCTCAGCACCTTCTGCCCCTAGGGCCCCTCTCTCCCTCTTGCTGGAGAAGGGTAGAGGCAGGATGGACATCTGGGAGCTCTTCTTGGATCCTCTGCCTTTTAAGAATGGTACCCAGGGAATTCTCCTCATCCTATCCCACCTGGCTGCTCCTCTGGACTTCATGATCTCCAGAAACTCATCATTCTACAAAATGAAATTAATTCTGTAACTCATATCATCTCAGATCATTTCTTACCCTGGCTGTAGGATATCATTATGACCCTGCACTGATGCACTGAGTACCCTTTTTCCTCCCCTGCTTTCAGCTTTTTTTATATTTCTCCCCCCATTCCTTTAGATTATGAGCTCCCTGAGCACAGAACTATCTTATGCCTTTCCTTGTATCTTTAGTATTTATCTTAGTATTTAGTATTTAGCATAGTGCCTAGCACATAGAAAGTACTTAATAAATGTTTATTGCCTGACTGTCACATTTTCCTTCACACACTCCATGGTACAGCCACACTGGATTACTAATTATTGCACTCACAGAACATGCCATATACTATTCCCATGCTTTTGCACTGGCTGTCTCTCACGCCCAGAACACCATCACCTCCTTACTTTTGCCTCTAAGAATCCCTGGTTTCCTTCAAGATTCAATTCAAATGCTATCTTCTAGAGTAAGCTTTTCTACGGCTCCCCCAGCTGCTTGTGCCCTTTCCCTTAAGTCTACCTAGAGGCAGCTATGTGGCTCAGTAGATAGTATGCTAGACTTGGAGTCAGGACAACTCAAATTCAAATATGGCCTCAGACACTTAGTAGGGACCCTGGGCAAATCACTTAACTTCCATCTACCTTGATTTTCTCATCTGTAAAATAAGGATCTTCTTATTATAGCATGTAATAATAGCATCGTCCTCCCAAGGCTGGGGTGAGGACAAAATGAGATAATATTTATGAAGTGCTTTGCAAACTTTAAAGCACTATATAAATGCATTAAAGCACTACATTACACCACCACCACCACTATTACGACTACCACCACTACCACACATCTATTCTTTATTAAGTTGTATCTATGTATTTATGTATATACTATTTCCCCCATTAGAATAAAAGCTCCTCAAGGACAGAGATTACTTTTGTTTTTTCTGTGTCCCTAGAATTTATCGTGGTGCCGGTCAGGTACACAAGAAGCACTTAATAAATGTTAATTAAGTGAAACGTGGTTTTAGACACTTGCCTAGTACCATATGCGGCTTTTAAAAATCCTTCAATTTCATATTTACTCCTCACTCAATCCTAACGCACAGGATCTTGGAATCAGAGCAGCATGGCCATCAGGAATCTCAACTATGCACACAATTCTTCAATTCTACTTCCTCCCCACCTAAACTGTTCAAGATCTCTGTTTTCCTGTTTGCAGAATGTGATTCTATGCAGTCTGATTTCTGTGATACCTGGATATACTGTTCTATGAATAATTCATAGTCACTCAAGTGTGAACACAACCAGAACACAAATGTCTAGTTGTTTACTTCAATTCTACAAACTCTCATGATCTTTCAGCCTCTTCACTGAAAAAAAGAATTCTAATGGTTCTTGAAGAAAATAGCCTGTATGGTGGGCAGCAGAAAGAATAAGATAATATGGGTCAACAGACATGAATTCAGATTCCAGGGCTAACTGAGGTTTTTTTTTTTAAAAATTACTTATTATGAACTTAGGATAGGGGAATTGGACCATGCAGTTTCATTGATATAGGGAACTCCAAGATAAGGAAACTCTTACCAGCACAGGGCAGCATTTCCTGTGCAACTTACTCTCTTAAGGGGTTAAGCAAGTTGCCCACACAATCAGATGCAGGAGTCTTCCTGACCTGATTATGAATTTAAACATAAACACATACGAACTTTACAATATACAAAAACAGAATAAAAGAATTCTATATGAAACAGAATGTATAAAAAGCTATTTGTTAAATTAATTCTTGCCATCTATCTCCTTCTTAACACTTATGCATTCATGTTTAATATCAGGTCTTCACAGTATTACCTCTCTTCTAGATGATGTGATTACACACCTCCCAACGGAGGAACTGGACAAAGAAGTGATGTGATTTTAATGATTTTAATGAGAAAAGCAGCAAGATTTGACTGTTTTCTCTAAGAACTAGGCCACATACATGTGTGTGTATATATATATATGTATATAGATGGCATCCAAATGTTTCTATTAAGAACAATGAAAAAAGGACAAGTAAATATGATGTTCCTGGATATTTCATAAATTTTTCTTTTGATCCTGAAGATAATTAAGAACAAGATTGAAAAAGTAAAGTATTGAACTTTCTTCAGGTCCAATTGAATATACACATATGAATTATTTTTGTAATTTTTTTTTCTCTTTCTTATTTTTTCCTGGGATATACAGGCTTTCATTATGTTTCAGTATTCATTTAGAAATTTTTAAAATTGTATTAAGGATTTCACATGTAAAATTATGTTAATAATTGTAAAGAAGCATTTACTCCTTTCCCCCCCTGCTTTTGGGGTCTCTATAGTATGATATTAAGAGACAGAAGGGTTCATTTTATAAGTCAAACCCTCATGGATCCTTTTTAAGAGTCTTCCTTCAGCCTGTAGATAGCATTATCTGTATCATGTACAGTGTTCAAGTAAATATAGAAAGAGCAAGTAGCATGTAAAAACTGAAATTCTCTGAACTTTAAGGTGAATTATGGGTTCCTATCTGAGGTTCTCACAGCTCTGTTGTTAATAAGATTAACTCCATACTTTGACTGTTTTTCACCACATAAACTAGTTCCTGGAAGGCCAAATTTAAAGAGGCTGTGTTAGGTTTTACTAGATTGTATTAAGATTTATTACTAGCAGATTTTAGCAGCATTACCTAGTGAACCTCTCTGTATGTGACTTGGAACCAGGGAAGTGGATCTACTGGGAGAAAAACTTCTCCAGAACTGTCCTGGCAATAAGACCTATTCCAAAATTTCCAAGGGAAAATGTTTTCCAGGATCAGATGGCTACATGGGAAAGCTAAAATCCAAAGTGAAATAAGCTGATAAAATGGTCATTTGGAGTAGAAACAAGCTAGATCAAGTAGACTTCATGTTATTTAATACTGATGACATGATTTTATTACTTTTGCTTTAATGTTTTCTTTGCTTATGTTTGCCTACAAAGGTCCCCAAATTCTAATGGGCACACACCAATTTATAAATGCCTGATCAAAGAAGTATTGCAGACCTCTCTATGATCAAAAAATAGGGGAGTGAGATGACATTTTTTAAAATTTCCTTTTGTTAATTTTTATTATGCCATTACGCCTGAAACCTTCTGACAAACTGAAGCCTGTTTTCTGTTAAAATATTAACCTCATCTAGCTAAAACTTGACTCATGGAATAGTAGTAGTAAGGAAAGACTTTCTGACATTCCTCAAGTAAGAAAAGAAGCCAAAGGGAAGTTTTGAGTTTCCCAAAATGATTTAGCTATTTGTGGAAGAATCCCCTGTAGCAGACTCTGAAGGCAATCTCCTCTCTCAATCAGCCCATTATGAACCCTCTAAATGTAGTTTAATCTGTGACAGACTCAGTTTACCTAAAATCTATATAACTGGGTTTTTTTTCCTTTAGGGTATATATGAGATTATGATTGTGTTTTTTTCAACTTCTACGGCCTAAGACTGCTGCACATCAAAAATTATTTCTCTGTCTCTATGACATACTTTTTTTTCTATAAGAACCTTCATTAGAATCTAATCTTTTTTCAGGATGATTTTTCTACCTATTGAACTTGTGCTTATACATAATAAAACCCAAGTTTTTACCTCTATAATTTCTGTGTTATGATAGGTTTATTCAGGACAGTAATCTACTACACGAACTCAAAAAGGAGATATATTTCCCATAACAATAGTCTCCTTTAATCTGGAATAACTTCTATTTCCAAAATCCCTTTTGCCAGCCTAATAGTTAACATTTCTTACAGTGTCTTAAGGTTTGCAAAACATTATATATGTGTGTGTGAATGTGTATATATGCGTGTGTATATACATATATATGTATATACATATGTTTATATATATATTTACATACACATACATATACACACACATATCATGTTGCCCATTTAGGTGCTATTATTATCCTCATTTTACAGATGAGGAAACTGAGCACAGAAAGTTTACGAGACTTGCCAAGGACCAAACAGTTAGTAAGTATCTGAGACAGAATTTGAACTTAGGTTTTCCTGCTGCCAGTCCAACATATTCATTATGTTGGATAGAGGTCACAAAGTATGGCCAAGGGCCAAATCCCAACTGCCAACTGTTTTTGTACTGCCTTCAAGTTAAGAATGGTTTTTACATTTTAAAATACAATAAAAAATTTTTTTAATGTAAAAACCATTCTTGGCTCACAATAAACAGGTTCCACTTAGCCTTCCCCTAAACCCTACACTACACCATCTAGCTCTTTATAATGCATCTGTTCTCTATTTTAGAGCAAGGATTAAAAAAGCAAGTCTTTGTAAAGCAAAGCTTTTCCCCAATGAATTCTATCACAAACATAAAACGTATACTACCTATATGGCCTTGATTTTTTAAAAAACATTTGGCTAAGAATTAAGATAGCAGTCAGTCTACTAACATCTTGGGTGTTTTAATGCATCAATAATGTTGGATTAGGAACTGTTGACCTTTTACTCTGTGGCATGGTCATTACCTTGAGATCTCCTCACTGTTATCAAGCATCTTATCTCCAACATGTCCTGCTGACACCACAGGAATTTCTCTATTTAAGGATACCTTAAACCCAGAATCAGAATCACCTTCATTCTCTTATCTGTCATCTGTCTAGTTATCTACAGTATCTACAAGATGCAGTATATTCCATTAGTAGGTACCATTAACTAAAAAAGTATCATAAAACCAGGTTCTCTAATATTAAGTATTTCTTTAGTTGGTAAATTTAAAATTCTATTGTGAGGAAACCAGCATATTAAATGAAAACACTATTTTATTCAAATGCATTTAAAACTGTTCAGAGAAAAAAAAAAGAGATAAAGCTCCCTTGAAAAGCAGGTGAAGCATAAACTAGGAAGCCCACATAGCAGGAGTATGTAATCTTTTGTGTGTTATGGACACCTCTGGAAGTCTGATGAAGCCTATGCACCCCTTCTTAGAATAATATTATAAAATGCATTAAATAAAAACATAAAGCTACAAAGGAAATAAAGGATTAATAAAATAATGGCAATTTTTTTTCTTTTCCAGGTTCACAGACTTTCTGAAATCTATCCAGAGAGCTCAAGTTTCTAAGAACCGTTACCCTAAAAGGAATGTACGTATAACATTTAGGATTTAATGCAAGATAACTCATATACTGATAGGTGACATAGCTTCTAGAGATAACCTATTTGGAAACAGATCACTAGATTTTTACACAGACCCAAGTAAATACTGAATCTATAGCTGTCTATAGTTCCACATCTAGCTAGGACGGTAGACTAAGGATAGCAGAGGCATGCTGAAAAAAATATCAAAACTCTCTCCCTGCAAGCTAGACAGAACAGGAAAATTCAGAGAGAAATAAAGAGTGCTAAGAAAGAATTTTTTCCTCTATAAAAGTGATAAAGAGATAATTAAAGGTTGCTTTTGAAAAAGGAAGCACCTTTGAATGCTTTTCTAGACCCATAACTAATGCTAGTCTAAAAAAGCTTTTGACCCTCAGCAAAGGCTCCAGGTAAGTTCTACTTAACTCCAGGAGAAAGAAACAATACCAAGTTAGGCAAAAATTAGAGCTTAGGTATAGTAAGAAAGGTATTAGATTTGTAAGCTGGAATTTTACTTCTCTTTAAATGAAATTTTTTAAAAATACAGGCAAATGTTATTGTAATGAGCATATGAATAGATATTTTTGCTATTGTAGTAAAAAATTAGACTTCTGTAGAAAAAGGAGTAGTTATTAAGAATGTGTATTCTCTCTTAGTCACACTCAGATAATCTAGAGTCAACTGTTAGCATTTGGCAGCAATAACCAAAAGTACCACTGTTTACCCTCTGGCAGCCATACAAATGTCAGGTACAGTTCTTGGAAGGAAAAACAGCAGTGTCTCTAGAGGCATTTTCAAACCCAAACATATACTGAAATTGTACACTCAATGTTAATACTAAGTTTACTTAGAACATGTACAACTTAGTCCCTACACAATCTTTATTGGGACAGTTCAAGTGAACAAACATCCAAGAGGTCTGCATGCTTCACACTGAGTCTACCCAACCAGCAACAAAAAATTAAAGACATAAGATACTAATAAATATGTGGTGTCCATAAGTTGAAATGTACATTGTACCTATGATGTGGGTCAAACCAATTTAGAAGATAAACCCTTCCCCATGGCAGACAGTTTGTTGTATGAATATTCTGTATAGCATTTAACTTAATGAGAGATACAATGAGCACTCCAACAGAGCAAGATACAGAAAAGCTGAGTAACAAAGCTACAAGCGCTTACTACCTACGGGAATGAGATGGGTAGGCTGGGATTCTTCCAGTTTGTTCCTCAGCCAGTCAAAATCCTGGTATCTTCGACGAACTGAATATTCTGGCAAGTCAAATTCTATCCGACTGGTCTACAAAAAAGAAAGAGGGGGAAAAAATTAAACAGAGGAAACTGGAGGAGGTAGATAAAGAAAAACATGTGAGTGCTTTCTCAGAATAAACCAAGCTTAAGGAAATCCTACGTCCAACTGCCCCTCCCCCTCCCCACTCTGTTGAAGCCAAATGGCAAAGACTTTGAATCCTGGATGACAAATCATCTTGGCTCTACAGACCCAACTTAAAACTCAGGAGCTAGAATGATGATGTTTGATTTGGTTTTCTTTTTCCCCCTAGCTTGCAGGAATGGTAAGAGAGCTGGCCCTCCAAATGAACTGTATTTAGAAATGGTGGTTTAGTGCTCCAATGAATGCCTCCAAGCCCTACTTTGAAGCCCAGTATTCTCCCCTGGGGAAGGGTGGGAAAGCACAGAGACTGCTACTGGATCAAAACAGTCTGCGTACCTGCAAGAAAAGATGGCTTAAATCATTTTCTTCTGCTAAACCATTTGCGGTAAGGGTTCCTAGGAGTGGAGGGTTAATAGATCTTTAAACCTCAGAACTCTGGGAGATCATAGCTGGTTATATTCCTTTATTTTCACCTTTCCTTCAAGGTACAGCTCAGGTACCACCTTCTATATGAAACATTTTTTGATCCTTTCCATCTGCTAATGCCTTTCCTCAAACGACATTGTATTTAACCATTTGGTATTTATTCTTCTTTTATTTATTCTGTCTATACTTGTGTCGATCTTGTGGTCTCTCCCCCCACCTTCCACCATGAAACTGAAGTTTCATGTCACTAAGGACTGTGTCATTTATTATATTTGCATCCCCAGCATTTAGCACAGTGTCTGGTACATAATATGTGTTTAATAAATACTTGCTGATTGATTAATTGATCATAGTTAATTTGGTTCTTGAATAGGTAGAACTCTTTTCTCTATTTAAACAAAGATCAGGCATTTTAAAGGATTGTTGTAGAGGTCAAATGAGATGTTAGTAAAGTTACTTATAAATGCTATTATTGTTATTATCCAGCATTTTCTCTTTTTTAATTTTTATTTTCATATTAGTCATGTGGTATAGAAGAATTAGAACCAATGGGAAGAACCATGAGAAAGAAGAAACAAAACAAAATAAAAAGAGAAAGAGCAAATAGTATGCTTCAATCTGCATTCAGACTCCATAGTTCTTTCTCTGGATGTGGACAGCATGAGTCTTTTGGAGTTGTCTTAGATCCCTGCATTGCTGAGAAGAGCTAAGTCTATCAAAGTTAGTCATCTCATAATGTGGCTGTTACTGTGTACTGGTTTTGCTCACTTCACTTAGTTCATGTAAGTCTTTCCAGGTTTTTCTGAAGTCTGCCTGCTCATCATTTCTTATAGCACAATAGTATTCCATTACATTCATATACCACAACTTGTTCAGCCATTCCCCAGTTGATGGGCATCCTCTCAATTTCTAATTCTTGGCTACCACAAAAAGAGCTGCTATAAATATTTTTGTATATGTAGGTCCTTTTCTTATTTTTATGATCTCTTTGGGATAGAGACCTCAAAGTGGTATTGCTGGGCCAAAGGATATGCACAGTTTTATAGCCCTTTGGGCATAGTTCCAAATTGCTCTCCAGAATGGTTGGATCAGTTCACAACTCCACCAGCAACGCATTAGTGTTCCAATTTTCCCACATCTTCTCCTACATTTATCTTTTCCTGTTTTGTCATGTTAGTCAATCTGAGAGGTGTAATGTGGTACTTCAGAGTTGTTTTGATTTGCATTTCTCCAATCAATAATGATTTAGAGAATTTTTTCATATGACTAAAGATAACTTTAGTTTCTTCCTCTGAGAACTGCCTGTTCATATCCTTTAACCATTTATCAGTTGTGGAATGGCTTGTATTCTTATAAATTCAGCTCAGTTCTCTACATATTTTAGAAATGAGGCCTTTATCAGAGATACTGGCTATAAAAATTGTTTCCCATCATTTTGCTTTCCTTCTAATCTTGTTTGCGGTGGTTTTGTTTGTGCAAAATCTTAATTAAATGTAATCAAAATTATCCATTTTGCATTTCATAATGTTCTCTATCTCTTGTTTGGTCATAAATTCTTTCTTTTTCTATAGACCTGGGAGGTAAACTATTCCTTGCTCGCCTAATTTGCTTATGTGTTATCACCCTTTATGTCTAAATCATGTATTCATTTTGACCTTATCTTGGTATACAGTGTGAGATGTTGGTCTATGCTTAAGTTCTGCCATACTATTTTCCAGTCTTCCCAGCAGTTTTTGTCAAATAGTGAGTTCTTATCCCAGAAGCTGGAGTCTTTGGATTTATCAAACAGTAGATTACAATAGTCATTGACTATTGTGCCTTGTGTACCTAACATATTCCACTGTTTCACTCTATTTCTCAGCCATTACCAAGTAGTTTTAATGATTGCTGCTTTATAATACAATTCAAGATCTGGTATGGCTAGACCATCTTCCCTTGCATTTCTTTTCATTAATTTCCTTGATATTCGGGACCTTTTGTTCTTCCAGATGAATTGTTATTATTTTTCTAGCTCTATAAAATAATTTTTGGTAGTTTGAATGGTATGGCACTGAATAAGTAAATTAATTTAGGTAGAATTTTCATTTTTGTTATATTAGCTGGGCAACTGGTATTTTTCCAATTATTTAGATCTGACTTTATTTATGTGAAAAGTGTTTTATGATTGTTGTTCATATAGTTCCTGGGTTTGTTTTGCCAGTTAGACTCCCAAATATTTTATAATGTCTACAGTAACTTTAAGTCGAATT
>NW_020954610.1:18273697-18276307 GCF_900497805.2 Vombatus ursinus | reverse complement strand
TCTTTTTTGCCTATTCTAATTCCTTCAATTTCTTTTTCTTCTCTTATAGCTAAAGCTAACACTTCTTGTACAATGCTGTACAATTTCTTGTACAATACAATAACAGTGGTGATAATGGACATCCTTGTTTCACCCCTGATCTTACTGGAAATGCTTCTAGCTTATCCCAATTACATATAATGCTTGCTGATGGTTTTAGACAGATGCTACCTATCATTTGTTTTTTTCTGAGTCTCCTGTGTATTTATTGTTTTACAGCAGAATGCCCAACATAGATCATTATAACTGCCAAATAGTCAGCCATGCAAAACAGTCTATATAGTGCTTAAGTACAAATGGATGACATGATTTTTAAAAAATAAATTCTTAAACACAAATTTATGGTCCTACAAAAGAGCATTTAAACCAGATGGTCTAAGTTAATCTGCCTCCTTAGACCCACAGTAACTGTCATTTTCCCAAAAACCAATCGAATCAATAAATATATTGAATCATCATCAGTTCCACCGTGTGAATAATGGATCACAACAAATGAGTCCCTTTTTCTAAGAGCTTTTCCTAGCTCCCTTATAAACATGATCGAGCCTGGATAAAAAGACAATAGGAATTTCTTGAAGGTCAATGGTCCAAAATGGTCATGTTAATGGTTATGTATGGTTAAGTATTCTGTATGATCTATATTCACTGGTTCCTTTTTTAGTTAAGATGTACTTAGATTGCTTTCTTCAATTCATCATAGAGGACAAGCATGAAAGCTTCATCCATGCCTCTAAGAACATTGGACCAGACACCCTTGAAGAAAGCTTTGCCACTTTCATCTTTAGCAATCCTTCTCTAGTAGTCAATTGTCCCAGTGTACATGATATCAGCTCCTTTGCACCCAGACCACATCACCATTCACCGCCTTACTTTACCAAAGCGATGGGAGACCACACCTGTTACAGCAGTCACTGTTTGGGCAATCACCCAACTTATCACAATGTGAGTGTTCTTCAGATTTGGGAGCATACTTTTTGCTGTATCATAGATTCCAAAGTAAGCTGTTCTATATATTGTTACCCTGCATTGAGACACTGAAACCTTGATAGAATCCATAAATTCCATCAGACTTTGTGATTTTAACAAGGCAGTCTCCCAGGCCTTTGAATTCTCTCTCAGTGGCAGATTTCCCAACATCAGCTGCCAAGAGGGTTCTTGCAAAATCCAAGGGGTAGACAAAGCAGAGAGAAGTGACTCCAACTGCACAACCAGAGGCAGGATTGCCAGCAAATACCTTCAAAACTGTGTGCGCTTGTCCACTCCTTCCAAAAATACCTGCTTATGCTTATCCTTAAAGACAAAGTTAAGGGCTTGGGTGGGGAAATACCTAATGACATTTGCTAAGTTACCCTGCCAGAAGGAAGGCACCCCTTGTTCCTTTGGAATTTAGACTATACAGTCCATTATGCCTTTGTACTGTTTATCTGTAGCAATTTGGTTACTTGCATGCTACACCTACAATAGTAGCTTAACTCTTTCAACGGAGGCCACAGCAGCCTTGCAGATAGCAGCAGTAATGCCATTGGCCAGGAAGTCTTTGGCAAAGATGATGGCCTGTTCCATCATGTTTCCAGAGGGGCAAGGTGTTGCAGTGGGAGGAAGAAAGCCAGTGAGAGTGGGCCAAAAGCTGGGGAACTCGTTGCTGCCTACACAGCCCCTTACTACAGCTCGGACCGAAAGGCACTACCTATCATTTTAAAGAAGGCTCCATTTATTCTTATGCTCTGTAGTGTTTTTTCAATAGGACTGGGGTGTTATATTTTGTCAAAAGCTTTTTCGGCATCTATTGAGATAATCATATGATTTCTGTTTGTTTTGTTGCTGATAGGTCAATTCTGCTGATAGTTTTCCTAATATTGAACCAGTCCTGGATTCCTGGTATAAATCCTACCTAGTCATAGTACATTATCCTCGACATAAGTTGCTGTAATCTCTTTGCTAATATTTTATTTAAAATTTTTGCATCTATCTTCATTAGGGAAATTGGTCTATAATATTCTTTCTCTGTTTTGGCTCTTCCCGGTTTAGGTACTAGCACCATATTTGTATCATAACTTTTTATTTGGTAAGACTCCTTCTTCACCTATTTTCCCATATAGTTTATATAGTATTGGAATTAGTTGTTCTTTAAATGTTTGATAGAATTCACCTGTAAATCCATCTGACCATGGAGATTTTTTCTTAGGGAGTTAGTTCACTGATGGCTTGTTCAATTTCTTTTTCCTGAAATGGGGTTATTTAAGTATTTTATTTCCTCTTCTATTAATCTGTGCAATTTATATTTTTGTAAATATTCATCCCTTTCACTAAGATTGTCAAATTTATTGGCATACAGTTGGGCAAAGTAGCTCCTAATTATTGTTTTAATTTCCTCTTCAATGGTGGTGAATTCACCCTTTTCACTTTTGATACCAATAGTTTGGTTTTCTTCTTTCTTTTTTTTAATCAAATTAACCAAAGGTTTACCTATTTTATTGTTTTTTCATAAAACCAGCTCTTAGTTTTATTTTTCAGTTCAATAATTTTTTAAATTTCAAATTAATTAATATGTCCTTTGGTTTTTAGAATTTT
>NW_020954610.1:18257446-18273640 GCF_900497805.2 Vombatus ursinus | reverse complement strand
GAGATATAAAACTTCCCCTAAGAACTGCTTTTGCTACATCCCATAAGTTTTGGTATGTTGTTTCATTATTGTCATTCTCTTGGATGAAGTTATAGATTGTTTCTATGATTTGTTGTTTGACCCACTCATTTTTTAGGATTAAATCATTTAGTTTCCAATTACTATCCACCCCTTCCCTTTTCTTTCATATTCCCTTTGAGGTTTTGGATGTGGGTATGGGATGAGACAATGTTGTCCTCTTCTGAATTTGTGTTTTGATCTTCCCTGTCCCCATAGAAAGAATCTATGGTCGTTGTCTGTTTCTGCTTTTTGCTCATGATGTTTGCCTATTTCCTGGCTTTTAAAGTTGAGCTCTCCTGCTAGAGCACAGGGACACTGACCTTCTTGTGCTAGGGGCCAGGAACCTGGCTTTGGGTGCTGGGGCCTCAGGTGTTGGCAGCTGGAGGCTGTTGGGGTCTGGCAGCTTACCTGGTACTAAGCTGGGGTCAGCAACACTGAAGCTCTTGGGGTGGGGGGGGGGTCTGGCCCATGGAGGACACTGGCTCATCAGGGCTAATCTGAGGTACCAGAAGGTTTGGCTGCTGGAGGATGCCTGCCTGCTGGCTCATGTGGTGGTTTTCTGAGCTGGAGTTCACCAGTTCCCCTGCTTGTGCCAAGGCACTTGGGGGGGTCCTGGTGTTGTCGCTTGCCTGCTCCAGGGCTCAGGATCTCCTGCTGATTTGCCAAGGTGGGGCTTGCTGAGACACCTCCAGTCCTGTATGGCCACCCTTCCACCAGAGAAAGAGGGACCTTTCCCATTAATCCCTCAAGCTTCCCAGGCTAAAAGATTGCTGTACCCCATCTTTCTGCTGGCTCATCTGTTCTGAGGTGATATTTTCAGAGTTGTTAGATGTCAATAAAGGAAAGTAAGAGCAACTTACTACTTACTCCACCATCCTGGCTCCTGGAAGTCAAATCTGACCATTACATTCTTCTATTCAATCAACTCCAATGGCTTTCTGTTATCTCTAGGATCTCCAGCATTTTCAATTCTGTCTCAAATAAGCAGGCGTTCCATCAAGGGATTTCTCCAAGGCAAAGTACAAGAGGGCCAACTCAAACAAAAATTGTCAGGCTTAACCTTCCAGGGCCAACACTCAAGAATGACTTCATGGCTAATACTAACACAATGGAGTCAAAAACTAGGCATAAAATGACTACTCTGCCAGAATCGCTAGAACTCTGCCCCTCTAAAACTCACATACAACCGGCCTAATAAATCCAATCAATCAGTCAATAAACGTTAAGTGCCTACTATTAAGTGCCAGGGAAACAAACAAAAGACAAAAGGCAGTTCCTGCCATTAAGGAGCTACAATCTAATGGAGGAGACAACATGCAAATAAACATATATGCAAAACAAGCTCTATACAGGATAAACAGGAAATAATAACAGAGGGAAGGCACTAGAATTAATAAGGGTTGGAGAAGGCTTCCTGTAGAAAGTGGGATTTTAGCTGAGATTTAAAGGAAGCCAGGGAGGTCAGTAGTTAGAATGGAGGACGGAGAACATTCCAGCCATGAGTGAATGGTCACAGAAAATGCCCAGAGCTGAAAGATGGAGCGTCTTGTTCATGGAACAGTCAGGAGGCCAGAGTCACTGGATGGAAGAGCACAGGTCGGGGAGAAAGATATAATAAATAATGAAGGTGTCATGTCTTTGGCACCCCTTTCCTTCCTTCCCCCTCAATGTTCCTCTTCTCCTGAATTCCCAGTGATGTCACATTTCTGAGAAGGGACCAATAAAACTTACACTGTTGCAATGCTTTTCATGTCTGGACTCTAATTATATGTCTTTTTTGGGGGGGGGGCAAGGCAATTGGGGTTAAGGGACTTGTCCAGGGTCACACAGCTAGTGAGTGTTATGTATCTGAGGCCGCATTTGAACTCAGGTCCTCCTGACTCCAGAGCTGATGCTCTATCCACTGTGCCACCTAGCTGCCCCTGTCTTTTCTTATTATATGTATAAAAATATGGCTTTATTTCTAAGAATTTTCTAACTACAAATATTTCTCACTCAGAGAAATGTAAATGAATTGACATTTCTTGCTATGGAATATACATACATGCATACATCCATTTATACATAACTATATTATTCAGTTAGTCAACAAGCAAGCTTATATTCAACCAAGAGAAACATATACACATATAGGGAGTCCAAAAAGTCCAAAAAGCAAAGCTTAAAGCCACACTAAGACTTTTTGGACATGCTGTAAAGATAGAAAATATATACATAGTTAAGTACAAAGCAGTTTCAGAGGATAAAGGAGGATACGCTAGCAGAGTATGTGGGGGGAATATCAGAAAAGACCTCATGTAGGGGGAGGGGCCTGATCTAGCTTTGAAGAGGTACGGATTCTGAGATGGCACTTTCATAAATGTAATGTAATAGACTAGACCCTGTGGTTTTATTGTACTTTTTCAAATTCATTATGGTAACTTATTGATAATTTTTCTGTTCTATTTTAGAGTAAAATAATATTCAATAATGCCCCCTGCAAATGAAAATCAAAAATTATTTTTTAATCTATCACTGAGCCTAAGAAAACTATAATTTGTCTCATTTTTTAATGGCTGATAATTTTTTTTCAAATTTATGGGACCATTTTTGTTAAATTAATACTCTAAAAAATAATAACAACAATAGCTAGAATTTGTGTATAGCTCTTTGAATATTGTATACCACTTCACAAATATTACCTCATTTTATCCTCACAACAGCCCTGGGAGGTGGATACTATTACTATCTCTATTTTATGCATGAGTGATCTGAGAGAGATAGAGGTTAAGTGACTTACTCAGTCACACAACTAGTAAATATCTCAGGCAAAATTTGAACCCAGGTCTTTCTGAGTCCACTTCTAGCACTCTATTGACTCCATCTAGCTCAGGCCTGCACAACCTACAGTCTCTACATTTTTCGTGGGCTGCCTGAAATCTTTTGACAGGCCACAGACTGTGCAGGCCTGACCTAGCTGCTAACATAATTTCTTTCTTAAAAATGTTTTATTCATATTTTTAAAAATATCACCTTCATTTTCCAATATATTCCACAAGCCTCCCCAATCAAAAGGAATCCCTTTAACAAATGTGGGAAAAAAAGAGTTTAAAAAACAGAATTTCAGCAAAACTAATCAATACATCAACCAAGTTTGATATTATATGCAGTGTTCCAGTGAGTCTCTCATGTCTGCCAAGAAGGGATAGAGATATATTTTCTGATCCCTTCTTCAAGAATAAAGCTTGTTTTAATTATATAGTTTCCCTTTTTTGTTCTATTTACATTGCTGTAGTCATCACATATATTGTTTTCCTATAAACACACCATTTCAAAACTAGACTTAGTCAATTATGTACTCCCAACTCTGCTAAACTGCTCCAAGGAAAAGAGATTGTAAAGGAACTGAGAGCAAATAAATTAAAACTTTGGGTAAATCCAAAACACAACTGAGCAGACCCAAAATAAGCACTGGGTAAGATCTACGCATTCCCCCTCACTCCAAAATGCCAAAATGTGGACATTCCTGCTAGACATGAAGCAGCAGCATCAACAGAAGCAAAGATATTGCCTAGTCCAAGGTAACATCCTGGGCTACTGAGGTACAAGGGCTGCAGTTACCTGGAGTCTAGTTTTAGGCAGAAGATCTCTCCTCAGGTAAGGCAGATGTTAGACAAGAACCTCCTGGTTCAGCCTTTCCCTTAAAGATAACCTCCCAAGTTCCTTTCTTTGTCACTTCAAGATCCTCATCTTCAGTTCTATACAAGGCATCTCCATCTGTATATCTGCCAGTATTTCTAACTCAACATGATCAAAACAGTTTATTTTCTTTCCCCCAAACCAGCTCTTCTTTCACTGTTTTTCTCTGTGGAACCACCCATTCATCTTGGCTCCCATGTTTGTAACCTAGAAGATAGGCATGAGTAAAAGATAACCCCTAAGTCTAATATCCAATCGATTGCCACTTCCTGTTGCAGGATCACTGACTTAGACCTGGAAGGGGCATTGGAGACTACCTCAAGGACATTCCTCATTTTGCAGATGAGAAAACTGTACCTCACAGAGATAAGTGACTTGTCCAACCTCACATTTGTATTAAGTGGCAGTTGCTGGAGATGAAGCTTTCACATCTACATCAAGCATCTGTTCCTTTTTTCTCTCTTTCCATACTAGCACAAGCTCTCACTACCATCCAATGATATCAAACTCAAATAGAAATGGATCCCTGCAGGCTGAATGTTGACTTAAAGAGCCACAAATTAACATTATCTGTATTGTAATGTATTTTTATTTCTTTTGTCAAATATTTTCCAATTAAATTTTAATCTGGTTCAGGACAACTAGGGAGTGATTTTGAAGCTTCTGACCTAAATGTCTGCAATAGCCTAACGGTATTTCCTACCTCCATTCTGTGCTAGAATAACTGCCAGAACTTCTAACTACCAGAATAATATTTCTTATGCATACAGCTAATCACGTTAGGCAATGGAAATGCTGAAGTTTTTTGAGCAGAAGAAGTATGACAAAGTTGAGATTCCTTTTGCTGGCATCTTAAAATCTTCAACACAAATGATGTTCCAAAACCAAACTACTTTCAATCCTCTCAAACACACTCTCAACTCTCCTGCTACTGACCAAGTGCACTATTCTATACCCTGGAATGTCCTCCATTCACCTGCTAAAAAATTTGTATTTTGTTTTTGTATCACCTATACCCAGCATAGCACCTGAAACATAGTATACTCTTTATAAATGCTTGATGCTTGATTGTATTCCCACATAACCTTTAAAACCCAATTGAGTCATCCCAATGAATAATAACCCTCCCCCTCCGGATCTCTTAGAGAACTTTGTTTTGCAAATGCAATAGTGCATTTATCATAAGAGGTACATTACAACTATGGTTATGCCTGCTCCTATGTTAGGACAGAATATAAACTACTTTGGGACAGGAACCATGTCTATCAAAATTTTGTGCCCCTAGCACACAATAGTCACAGAAAAAAACTTATAACTGAATTCAATCACTGCCTCTTTTTTATCCTTCCAACAATCATTCCATTTTTAATTTTTAAAACATTTCAGTAGTAGCATTTTACATCTCCTCTAAGTATCCCTTTGCATGAAGGAAAGTGGCAAGGAACAGGAAAGGCAGCAATCTGAACTTTCAGCCACACTCCTAATTAGCAATGTGCTCGAGAGATCAAGATCACTTAGGAGGGCCAGAACATTCCTTCTTGATGAATACATCTAAGGGAGGCAAGCAGCTGGCTGCCTGATTCAGAGAATACTCGAAGGGATCAATTGGGAGCAAAAAACAGGTTGATACTGACCTATTAAGTAAGAAAATACTATTAATGGAAAATATTATTAATAAATACTCTCAGTAACAGAGGGAAAGAAGAGGGAGGAAGGAAGGGTCAAAGCAATCACAACTTCATGAAACTTACATGAAAAGTAGGTTTATTAGAAGAGAAATATATGTGGAAGCCAAAGAGTTCACAATCCATACAGAAGTCTGCATATTTATAACAACAGGACAAAGGAAAGAGAAGATACCAGAAACCTCCACCTAAAGGATCTTGGCATGGGAAGGGGAAAGGTACAGTATAAGTGGGGAAAGGACAAAACCCCTCCCAAAGAGGAGGAGCAAGGCGATAACAAAATCCGAGTTCTTTTCCCTTGGGAACTGCCAGACTATGAAGATAGGATGGTGTGCTTATCTATACAGGTGCCAGATGCACAAGCAGTTTCTCAGCTTAGCACAGATTGATTGGTGCCCGTCTTGACTCCCAAGGATACATAGGGAGTACAATTTGGGATGCAAACAACAAATTATGTCAGCTTGGGGAAGCAGGTGCTTCATCCTTGACATATTCAGGGCCTCCTGCATGTTTGGAGTCCAGTGTTTCTGGAAAACATGGCAACTCAAAAGACAAGTTCAGGGGACCCCTTAACAGTCTTTAATGGAAGGAAGGAAAGGAAGGTTTATTAACTGCCAACTATGTGTGAGGCACTGTGCTAAGCACTTTACAAATATTATCTCATAGTAACAGCAACATTGTGCAATGATCAACTTTGATAAACTTAGCTCTTCTCAGCAATACAATGATCTAAGACAATTCCAAGAGACTTGATGGAAAATGCTATCCACATCCAGAGAAAGAACCATGGGGTCTAAATGCAGATCAAAGAATAGTATTTTCTCTCTTTTTTTGTTTTTTCTTTCTCGTGGTTTTTCTCTTTTGTTCTGATTCTTCTTTTGCAACATGACTAATGTGGAAATATGTTGAATATGACTGTACATGTATAGCCTATATCAAATTGCTTGCTGTCTTGGAGAGGGCAGAAGAAAGAAAAACATTTGGAATTCGAAATCTTATACAAGTGAATGTTGAAAACTATTTTTACATGTAATTGGAAAAAATAAAATATTATTAAGTGGAAAACAAATATTATCTCATTTGAGCCTCACAACTACCCTGGGACATAGGTGCTATTATTATTCTCATTTTACAGATGAGGAACCTAGGCAGACAAATGTTAAGTGACTTGCCCAGGAATCGTGCAGCCTCAAATCTGAGGCCATATTGGAACTCATGTCTTTCAGATTCCACGTCCAGTGCTTTTCTTTATCCACTGTGCCATCTACCTGCTCCAGTTACTGGATGGAACATTCACATACAGACAGCAACAGCAGAAACTGGACAGAAAAAGGAGACTATTAGCCCTTCTATATCTACAGTTTATGATATATGTATCACAAATGGTTTTAATTTTCAGAGGGCTTATGGTTAAACTCTCTAAGGGTACTTTTAAAAATACACTTTCTCTGATTTACAGTTATGTGAGAAAAGACTGTACTCTTTCAGTCAGTGATAATGATATTGGATATGAACCCCATCAAGTTGAGAGAAAGAAAGAGAAGTAAAATATATATTAAAATACTCATAGCAGAACTTTTTGTGTTAATCAAAAACTGGAACCCAAGCCAGAGGACAGCCATTCATTGGGGAACAAATGGCCAAATAAACTGATATACGAATGTAATAGAATATTATTATACTATAAAAATTCAAGAATTCATACAGAAAGATATATATTGAACTGATAAGCAATGAAAGCCAAACTATTACTATATATGATTACTGGAATGTAAATGAAAATAATGCTCAAAGGCAGTGGAATGCCTATTACATGCTACAACCAGTACAGATTCCAGAGGGCAGATTATGAAACACACCTCCCTATTCTTGGTAAGCAAAAGGGCTCAACAGGGGCTGAACAGAGATGAATGCAGTTATAGTGATGGTTGCTTTTGCATACATTTTGACATAGGAGAAAGTCTGGATGTAGGGAAAGACTATCTGGAAGTGACTATGGTATAAAAAAGCCTCAAGTAAGCTTTAAAAAAATGTTTTCTAAGCTAAATTGGTCACTCTCAAAGAAAGCACTAAGCCAGAGCAGAGGAGGTACAAAAGTAATTGAGGGAACCTTATCAATTTAGTTCTCAACTCTCTTTGCCTTAGAATAGTAGACTCTAAACCTCTTCAATCATATACCTCTATCAGTTAAAACACACACACACACACACACACACACACACAGAGTCAACACATGTATATTTACTCACTGATAAATTACATGATGTTCTACTATACTAATAATTATGGGCATTATAAAATATGTAAAGAATAGAAACAAAATATGAGATAAAGATGAAATAACATTTGATTCTAAAATCTATAAGGAGCCACTAGAGCTTTTTCTAATAGGGAAGTGACACGGTCAGACCTGTGCTCTTACAAAGTCACCTCGGAAGTGGTGACTAGGACGTAACAGAGAAGGGAAAGACTGGAAGCAGGGAGATCAATTAGGTTATTACAGAAGTCCAAGCAAGAAGCGATAAAGTTCTGAACTACAACAGTGGCTGTAAGAGGAAGGATGAGGGATGGATGCCCAAAGTGTTGGGGTGGTAAAAGTCAAGGAAAATGACAAAGTTGGGAACCCAAGTGACTTGATGTATATGACTTGACCATTGCTCTGCCTGCTGCCACCAGATGTGTTAGTTTGAGGTCAAGGGTCAGATTACTAAGAGATTCTAAGGAAACACCACAGCAGTGTTGCAAAGGAGAAAGAAAGACTGCAGCTCATATATTAACAAATTTACACTGAGCCACTTGCATTGTGAATAGCCTAGCTTCTATTGATGATTTCTTTCCTGCTCGTTACTCTTAAGAGTCACAAGGACGAGAATGTCCTTGGTCACATTGTCAAACAATTCTCCTCCTGAAGCAAATCTACTAAAACAAAGCTTCCCTTCCAAAGCGGGTTTCTAGAGGTATTGTTTTCCTTCCCAAGAAGCTAAGACAGAACCTGAGTACTGGATTTACTGACAGACTTTGAATACCGAAGAACTGTGTGGCCCTCACATTGCTTTTTATGGTTTAACTGATGGCCAAAGTAACAAGCTGTCTTCTTTTTCTTTCCTTGAAGAGTCAAACTTACTAAGCTACAGAACCAAAACATAAAGGATTTATGTACATGTTTCACCAGATAAAACTTAGGTTCCAAGAGGGCAGGAACTATTTATTTCATTTATTCATTTGACTTTGCATCGTCAGTATTTAGCACTGTGACTACCACAGAGTGAGGACTTAATGAAATTCTATCTTTACTGCTGATTACCTGTGTGATCTTGTTCTAGTCACTTAATCTAATATTGGGCCTCAGTTTCTTCATCTGTAAAATAAAAGGGTTGAACTAGAGGGCCCCTAAATTCCTTCTCACTCCAAACTAGGGCTTTTTAACTTTTTTGTGTCATAGATTCTTTTTGTAATCTGGTAAAGCCTACACACACCTTCTTAAGATAACGTTTTTAAATGAATAAAGTAAAATACATAGGAAAGCAATTATATTGAAATAGTTATCAAAAAATTTCTTTAAAGTTCATGTATTCCAGGATAACACACCCTGCTCTAGACTCATGGGCCTATGATATGATGACTGATGCACAGGGCAAGGAGGAAGACTAGAGGACCTTGAGGAACCTTTCATCTCTAGGAGTCAGAGAATCTATGCATATTATATGCAAAGCATTAAAAAGTTAAAAGAAATATATTTCTTCACATCATATGCAGTAGCAAAACAAAAAATGGTGTGCTCACACATTAAGGTAGATATTTTGACATGAGAAAGTATATTAAGAAAGCCTCTTCTGTATTCTAATATATTTATAAGCACTACTCATTTATTACTAACTGATTGAGGGTTGCAGAACCAGGTTGAAATTCAGGCAGTAGAAAAGGCTAAGTAGTATAAATAAGCTTTCTTTTAAAATGCTATGTGTATGTTTGAACACTTGGAATTCTGAACATTTGTGCCTTATCAGGGGTCTAATTATGGGAAGACAGACAAAAAGAAACTGATCAGTAAGTCAAATGCCACATTTGACATATTAAATGGATGTAGCAAAGAACAGAAAGAAAATGTTATTTCAAACAGAAAAAGAAGTTCACAACCCTCCCATCATTGTCTGTCACCTCTTGGCCAAGTGAGATCAATAATTCAAGCTCAAAGCGCACAGTGGGTAGAGAAAATGTTTTACCTTCAGATTCTGCACAGCATCTAGGGCTCCCTGAAGCTGACAAGCACATCACTTTAGACTCCACTAACTTCAAAATCTGTGATGGTTCAATACAAGATAAGAAATTTATCCTTAATTAAAGTTCCTACCTCTTCATATGAAATTTTCTGAGTTTTAAGAATTAAGGCACTTCCAACATTTAAAACTTGATAATTCATATCAAACCACAGGCTTAAAAACCCAAGCCACATATCCTCAACTTCTCAAAAAACCCAGTAATTTTTCATATTAAAAGATTTATAATGCAAATTATGCAAACTAGGCCTTTAATTTTTCAATCAAGTAATATTTATCATTAGCTATTTATATTTTATTTTAGAACATGACTTTTGAATGTAGGATATGAAACTTTATGTGTGTGTGTGTATGTGTGTGTGTACACATACATATACATTGTTTTTTTTGGCTAGGCAATGGGGTTAAGTGACGTGCCCAGGGTTACACAGCTAGTAAGTGTTATGTGTCTGAGGCCAGATTTGAACTCAGGTCTTCCTGACTCCAAGGCCGGTGCTCTATCCACTGTGCCACCTAGCTGCCCCCAACACACACATTTTTAAACAAAATATTTTTACATTCAACTTTTATATTAACTCAGACTGAGCTCTTAATCCACACTTTCCCACCTGCCCAATTTGGGTGGTTTTTTTTTTTTTAACCATTTAAAAAATTACTAATTATTGCGCCAAAGGCAAATAAAAGGTATTGACATTATAGAAATATTGTATTTATGTATCATTATATATCAAATGCTATATAAACATTATAAAAGGGTAACAGATCTCTTCATTTGTTAATGATATACTATCACATGAATGACAATAAAACTGCTACATTTGAACCATACTTAGATATCCGATAAGAAGATGAAAAAATGCCTGCATATCACAGTTGGTAAGAATTTGTGGGCCAAACAAAATATTCATAGTGGAAATCCATATCGGAAGCAACACAAATTTAAAAAGCATTACTGTTTTTCATAAGGTCTCTCCAGAAAGGAGAAGATACCAAAAAGATGAATAAAGTTCATATATGTTTCCTCCCAAACAACAGCAGCAAGGTGGTACAGTGGATAGAGTGCTAGGGAATACAGAGGGAGGTAAAAATAGTCCTTGTCCTCATGAAGTTTACCTTCTAAAGGGGGAGACAACAATTAGGTACATACAGAATACATACACAGTAGATAGAAGGCAATTTCAGTATTTCAGAAAGTACTTTCAGTTAGGGATACTGAGAAAAGCCTCTTAAAACAAAGTGGGATTTGAGCTGTCTTGAAGGAAGCCAGGTGAGATAGCACATAAGAAGAGAAAGCTTTTCAAGCACAGGATGTAGCTGATACAAAGGCATACAGTTGGGAGATGGGAGCATTGTGTGAGAGGAAAGGCAACTAGGAAGGCCAGTGTACCTGGATCACAGAGTGTGTTTGGGCAAGGAAAGGTAGAAATTCTAAACACAGTACTTTATAGTTGATCCTAGTGGTAATAGGAAGCCATTAGAGCTCCTTCAGCAGAAAACTGACATGGTCTTTGTTGGTGTTCAGTTGTCTCTGACTCTTTGTGACCCGATTAGGGGTTTTCTTGGTAGAGATACTAGAGTGGTTTGCCATTTCCTTCTCCAGTCCATTTTACAGATGAGTAACTGAGGCAAACTTAAGTGACTTGCCCAAGGGTCACATAGCTAATAAGTATCTGAGGTCAGATTTGAACTCATAAAGATGAGTCTTCCTGACTTCAGGCCTAACACTCTATCCACTGTACCACCTAGCTGCACTTTAGAAAATTCACTTTCAATTAAGCAGATGATGGATTGGAATGGAGGGACTTCAGTCAGGAAGACCAGTTAGTAGGCTACTGCAATAACCTAGGCAAGAGGTGGTGAGGGATTGTGATGGAAACTGATGAGGGAAGAGGGGCAGGGACAGAGCCTCAGGGTGTATAACTGATGAGTATGATGTGTATGATGAATTTGCAAAGTAGACAGAATGATTTAGAAGGACTAGGTCTTCTGTGGAGAGGGATCTTTCTGGTTCTCAGAAACATTTTCAGTCTAGAAGAAATGACTCAAAATTTTCTTTGTAAGACAAGGAAGTGGGGAGGGGGGAGAGGGGAAATGGTGTCGACATGCTTCTTTTTTATCTCTTCCCCATCTCTCAATAAAAGCAATCATCAGATTGGATTCTAGCAAAGAAAGGTAAGGGATTCCTGGTAGTGTGATTTCATCAATGTAGGGAGCTCCCAGTGATTAACTTCCTATGCCAGTGAAGATCATCTCCTGCTCTGCAACTTAAAAAGCTATCAGGGACACTAAGGGTTAAGTAACTTGCCCAGGGACACAGATGCAGGACGTGAATCCAGGTTTTTTTGACTCCCAGGAAAGATCATGCTACCACACTGTGGTTCTCTTAAAAAAAAAAAACAACAAAAAACATTTCCCTTTTAATCCAAATGACCTGATCACTCTCAAGAGAACTGATGATAATGTAGAATGAGAAATTCTCTAATGACTTAAGTATCTACTTTCTGAAAACAATTTCTGCCTCAGTAAAAAGATTCTATCATTAATGTACTCAAAGAGTGAATCAGAAAAAAAACAAAACCCCAGACTATCAGCCCTTTCCTAAACCACACTTTACCTCCTTTGTATGGCTTTTGTTCAGATCATTTTCTAGGCCTGGAATTTTCACACACCCCTCCTGCAAATATCATATCTTAGCGAGTTTTCAAGAAATGGCTCAAATGCCACCTCTTCTATGTCTCCCTCCATGATTCATCATAGACAGGGTATATAAACTCAGGAATACCTGAGTATACAGACTCAGGAATACCTGAGTTCATACGCATAGACTCAGACACTTAGTTGTGTGACCCAAGGCAAGTACCTCTGTCTGCCTCAGGTTCCTCAACTGTAAAATGGAGATCACAATAACACCTATCTCACAAAGTGGTTGTAAGGATCAAAGGAGAAAATATATTTGTAAAATGCTTAGCACAGTGCCTGGCATATAGTGCTTGCCACTCTGTGCACCACCCGCTTTGAGCATAGTACCTTTTGAATATTTTCACACTTCACACTTTGTATTATATTAATTTGTATGCAACTCTTATTCCCCCCCCACACACACAGACGCCTACAAGCTTCTAGAGAGCAAAGACCTTTCTTACTCATACTCTTAACTCTTTCTTGATGCTTCACATATGGAGAGGCTCAAAGAATGTTTTTACATTGACACTCCTACTTTTGCACTAACTTGATAACTGCGATGAAAGTAGTGTTCAGTATATCACAAACTCTCAATGAAGCCTTGGCAATGATCTATATAAATCAGGCAATTGAAGGTTCCCCTATCCAGTCAAATATAATGCTTGTTTCAAAAATGTAAAATTGTTGCAACATGATTAATATGTTAGGGAACATTTTGAGCATAACAAGAATTTTGCTTACTTGAGATTTCTTCCCCAAGAAACAGCTAAAATGCAGAAAACTGCACCACTCTGCAATAACTCACAAGCTGCAACCCTTCTGACACCTACTTCCACAAACCTGAGGTCTTTTTCAAAGTAAAGTGCCATATTTACTGTATCTGGTGTAATAGGAACCAGAGGCAGAGGAAGGCAAGTCTGAAACCACTCCCCACACCTTTTGAAAAGGCCTCAGAAACCATAGGGCCTGTCCAATTTACCTGAGATTTTTCGATTCCAGCTACCTACACTGCTACTATTTATTGTAATATTTCTGTATTACATGTATTTTTATGTATATTTCTTGTTTCACTGATGACGTTCTTGAGTGTGTCCTCCTAAACCCCATTTTCCCTATAAGTCCTATGGCTTTTAATGAGTGATTTTGTTTTTGAGGAATGTACATGTTGAGTTTTAGCAGAACTGACTGTACTCTTTTCTTCAAGTCCCACACCATAGAATTAATTATTATTTAGATTTAATTTGGATAATTTACTTTTTTTTGCCATATAAAAGTTGTTTCAACCTCAGTAGAGATGGTTATTTAAGATCAAATGCTTTCCCTAAAATAGGAACACAGTATTTTTTAGAATTGTACCTCAGAAATTATCAAGTCCTAGGTTTCTAAGTCTGGTGTCCGTAGACCTTCAGAGGACCTGTGAATAGATTTCAGGGAGTCCATGAACTTGGATGGGAAAAAAAAATCTATCTTTATTTTTGCCAACTTCTGGTTTCCTTTATAGTCCTATGCATTTTATTTTATGCATGAGAAAACATACTGAGATGGGGTCCACAGGCTGCACCAAATTGCCAAAGGGGTCCATGACACAAAATAGTTAAGAGCCCCTGATCTCGTCTGCTCCGTTATTTTTATGGATTAGGAAACTATGGAAAGGCAATGTAGTATAGTAGGAAGATAAGGCTAGGGAGCCAGAGAGCATGGGTTCAAATAATGCCTCTGACCCACTGCCTGTGAGACATTGTGCAAATGATTTCAATCTCTCTGAGCCCCCGTTTCCTCACCTGTAAAATGAAAGGGCTTGGACTCAATGATCTCTGAAGTTTCTTCTGCAGTTAAACAGCCTCTGGTGTTCCTTCCATCCCTAGGTCTATGACCTCGAGAGAGGTGAAATCGTTTGCCCAAGATCACGTCAGTGTTCAAAGTCAAGTCCAACTCTAATCCCAGCTGTCTTGCTCCCACATGAAGAAAGAACTTTAGGTTTCAGCCTATAAGAGAAGATTCCAAGTTCCTTCTCTGACATTTTGACAAATGATTACTTCCACTGAACTGGAAATGTCTGTCATTTAGCACTAGCCAAGCAGCTTCCCTGGAACCGCCTGTATTAGCAACACTTTTTTCTTTTAAAGAACCCGATTTCCACATTCTCTGACGGAATCATTAAGGGTACTGTTCCAGAAAAGGGTACAATTCAATTCCACAAGCATTTGCTGAGTGTCTACTGTTAGCCAGACACCGTTAGGCTCTGGGCATACAAAGGCCAAAAAAATGAAACTGCCTGTACTCAAGAACCTTACACAGGTTCATAGCATCTTGATTCATAGCATCTCTTTTTTGTGGTGGCAAAGAACTGTAAACTAACGGGGGGCTGATCAATTTGGGAATTCAAGAATGCCTGAACAAATAACGATTTGTGAATGTAATAAAATAAAATTGTGCCATAAGAAATGATAAAAGGGACAGTTTCAGAGAAACCTGAGAAGATCTGTATGAACTGAGGCAGAGAGGACTGAGAAGAGAACAATTTTACACAATAACAAAAACACTGTAAAGACAAACAACTTCAAAAAACTTAAGGATTTTGATTTACAAAATCAACCACAATTCAATGAAGCATGCTACCCACATGCTGACTAACAGGTAATGGCTTCAGAGTAGAATGAGACAGATTTTTTTTTTTAAGGCAACTGGGGTTAAGTGACTTGCCCAGAGTCACACAGCTAGCAAGTGTCAAGTGTTTGGTCTGAGGTCATATTTGAACTCAGGTCCTCCTGACTTCAGGGCCGGTGCTCTATCCACTGTGCTGCCTAGCTGCCCCAGACAGATACTTTTAGATACTGCCAATGCAAGAGTTTGTTTTGCTTGACTGTGTATTTGTTACTAGGGTTTTGCTTTTTTTTTTTCTTGGAAAGGTGGTAGGAAGGAAAAGAGATTTATGTTAATTAAAAAAATAAAATAAATTTTTTAAATTGATATTAACTAGTTAAGTAGATAGCAGAACACTCATCACTGAGTCAATCAGAGATATATGGCAGATACTAACTGTAATTGGCAACTGGTATTAGGAAAAACACATTGGAATGAGGGCATAAAGTTCATAACATTAGGAGAATCATTCCCTCCCCTCAGGGTTGCCCCTAGGGGCTTAACTGCTAGTATAAGTGTAAGTTGGAATGAGGATCCCCAGAGTTCACATGGGCTACATATACATAGTAAACACAAGGTAATTTTGTAGAAGGGAGTGGACAGAAAAAGGGATGGGCTCAAAACTGTGGGGTTGAGGTTTAGTTTAGGCAAGTTGTACTTTAGGAAGTAGAACCTGATCTGTACTTTAAAGAAAGACAGGGATTCATCAAGGCAAAAATGAGGAGGTGTATTCCAGGCATAAGGGACCTCTGCAAAAGGAGAAGATAATGCTATACACAGAAAGAATAAATCTGGGTTGGCTAGAACACAAGTTTTTTTCCAGAGAAAGTAATGTGTGGCCAGTCTAGAAAGACAGGTTGAAGCTAGACTATGAAATTCCAAACATTACTTTGTACAACACAAACCTAGAAGCAATAGGGAGCCAGTGAAGCTTTCTGAGCAGGGGAACAACAAGGTCAGACTAAAGGACCTCATTCTTTAAGAATATGAATTTTGCAGCTTTGTGGGATACAATGTGGAATGGAGAGGAAGGCATTCATTGCAAGAAGAAAACCTGACCCAGGCTCTAGACCATCTCTTCCCAAGCCCAAAATTCTTAGGATCTTTTATACGCAGAAGACTAGAAACTGGAGTGATTAAATGTCAATGATTAAGTAGGGTCAGTTTCA
>NW_020954610.1:18227947-18257416 GCF_900497805.2 Vombatus ursinus | reverse complement strand
GAGAGAGAGAGAGAGAGAGAGAGAGAGAGAGAGAGAGAGATTTTATTTCTCCCCAATTAAATGTTAACACAACTTTTGACATTTTTTTTAAAGTTTTAAGTTCCAAATTCTATCCTTCCCTTCCTCCCAACCCCCCTCCCTGAATGGGTAAGCAATCAGATACAGGTTATTTGTATGTGTTTATACATACTCGTTGACCTAGCATTGCCAAGAACAGGCAAATCCTTCAAAGAGATAAAGGACCCATATGTAAAAATATATTCACAGCAGTATTTTTTTCTTGAGGGAAAGAACTGGAAATTAAAGAGGTGTCCATCAATTGGAGAAAAGCTAAAGAAATCAAATAGAAGTAATGGAATTTTTTATTGCTCTGTAAAATCAACAAAAAACTATGGATTTGGATAAACTTGGGAAGACATATGAATTAATGAAGGGAGCAGAACCAATAGAACATTTTATACAATAACCAAAAAAAAACAATTTTGAAAGACCTAAGAGCACAAATCAATGAAATGACCAATTACTATCCAGAGGACTTATGAAAAAGCATGTTTGTTATCCTCAGTGATCTGACAAAGACGTGAGGGACTTGAGGCCAAGTTTGGATATAGATTTTTGGACATCCCCAGGGGTGGGTTTGTTTTTCTCGTTTTTATTTGTTACAAAGGAAAGTTTGTTTTATTTTTATTGGTGGGGTGGAAGAACAAGAATTTGGGAGGGAGAAGGACTAACAGTAAGAATACCCCAAAAAAGATGAAGAAAAGAACATTTGGGCATCTTTTTTTAAATACTCAAAGAAAATAGGAGGTTCATTCAGAAGGAGGCACAGATTAAAAGAAAGAGCTTTGAAATGCACATATTTCATCTATTAAATTCTTTCTTAAAAATGCAAGCTGAACATAATAGTGATCTGTAGTTTCATGTCCAATTTTCTTCTCTCTCTCTCACACACACACACACACACACACACATACACATGCACACACACAATTTTGGTAAAGTATTGAATAACAACAACAAATTTCAGTTTAAAAATAAATTCTATGCTAGATTTTGGTTGGTGGGGTATTGTAAGGAACAGGCTACTTTTCAATCAAGAAGGTCCAATTCTGCCCCCACTGTGGACTGTTTTGGCTAGAGGCAAGGGAGGTTGCATATCTGTCACACTTTCCATTATGAAGAGTTAGCAGGTCACAGAGTGCAAATAAAAATTACAATATTGCTAAGGATGGCTAAACTGGCAATCTCCTAAAACTTGAGATAATCTCTACTTGCTAGAATGCTCTTTTTCCCCTGCTCACTTTTTTCCTAGCATAACAGGCATCAGAATCTCCTCTTCCAAACAAGCTCATGATTATGAAGCAACAACACTCTATTCACATTGAACTGCCTACAATTTCTAGTTTTATATAAACAAGGCAAAGCAGACAGGGTTTCAGTTAGAATGCCTTTTGACAGTCAAGCAACGGACTGAGTGAACTCTTCCCATATTTCTGGGTTCAGTTGCAAAGGCAACACTTAAAGGCAAGCACTGATTATAATATTATAGCATGCTGACCTTGCTCCTACCTTCCAGATTGTCCTTTAAACTGAGACACTTCAAAGTAGTGTGTGTTTGTGTGTGTATGTATTGAGGTGGCGGGGGGAGGGGGGCAGAGTAGAAGGAAAGGAATGTATGAACTTAGTTATGAAAAATTTCAAAACTTGGGTGATTCCAGTCTCTCCTCACAGGTAAGTTACCTCAATCACTGAAATAAAGAGCTTGTTCTCAGCTCTATTCTTGTTCCTACACCATTCTGAAAATGCCTTCCCAAGAAAATTCTTAGAATTCTTAGCAAATTACACTAAGGCCTTTAGGTGTATAGAGAACAAATCTAGAACTGAATTTCCCACAGACATCTCAAACTCACCATAGCCAGCACAGAACTCATCAGCTCCCTCCCCCTCAAAGGATACAACCATTATCTTGGCCACCCTGGATTGAAACCTCAGCATAATCTTCAGCTCCTTACTCACACTTACGCCATATATCTAATCTTGTCATTTCTACCTTTGCAACATCATTTGTATACATCCTTTTCTCTCTACGTACACAGCCACTACCTTGATGTAGACCACCATCACCTTTCTCATGAACTACTAAGTCCAGAAGAAAGCCTTCTAATTAGTCTCCCTGACTCAAGCCTCTCTTTCCCCACTTCAATCCATCATCTGTTCTGCTGCCAAAAATGATTTTTCTGAAGCATAGGTTTGACTATGTGACTCCCTATTCATCAAATTCCAGTGGCTGCCTGTAACCTGAAGGATGATCAAATGTGAAATCCTCCATTTGGCTTTTAAAGCCTTTCATTGCCTTGCTCCTTTCTAGCTTTCCTATTTTTTTTGCCCCCAGATCTCCATAACCTCTTCCATCTAGCTACTTTGACCTACCAGCTGTTACTTGCATAAAACATTCCATCTCCCAACTCTCTAATTTCACAATGGCTAAGGACTCAAGAAATATAATGAAGGAAGAAATGACGTGACTGAGGAAATGGAAAGGGTGATGGAAAATGACAGCAAAAAGGAAAGTGACATTAACACCAACATGGAAATTCACTTTGCCTTTATTCACATTGGCTTTGAGGTGGTAGAGACGTCTTCAAAGTGGAGATGTCCAACAGAAAGCTGAGAAAGAGGACTAGATAGAAGTCAGGTGAAAGGTTTTACCAGTTCATCATTTCCTGTTGTACAAAACAGCACCACGCTCATCTGGAGTGAGAGACCAATGGAAAAAAAATGTGTGGTGTGAATTTGTGTAACTGAGTAAAAACAGAATGAGAAGGAATATGCATTTTCAGAGGTAAGTCACAGGTCAGAGGAATCACTTGGGAGGGGGTCAGGAATCAAAGGAAGGAAACTTTGTCAAATCAGCAAGATAAGCCACTGATGTTATACCATACCACCTTATTCAAAAACTGTTTATAGCACAAAGTGACTACCTATGAAGGAAAGAGGTTTTACATTTCATCAAACATAGCAAAAATAAAAAAAAACACAAAAAAACTTGTCTACTCTTTAAAAAGATGTATCATCAACATAACCTCCAGCAAAATACTCTGATAGTTTATCACAGGACACAGAGGACCTTGGGCTATTACAGGTCATGCTATCAGAGCACAGGTTCTGCCAGATCCTACCTCAAGCTAAAAACTTCCTGAACAAGGACCTACTTCTCTGAAATTCAGAGGTATACAATAACCACAATATTGACCACAAGGTTACTGATTATTTTGACTATAGCCACTCAGGAAGTAAAAAGGGCTTTATTTAAATAATGGGTAAAAGATAGGGCTAGAGACTGGTCCTGTGATCATATCACTATGGGAAACTCCCAGGTGAGGAAATTCCCTCTACTAATATAGGACAGCAGCTCCTCTTCAATTTATAATCATTGAGAATTATCTAAAAAAGCTGAGAGGTCAAGTGATTTGCCAGGGTCACACAGCCAACAGGTATCAGAGGAAGGATTTTCTGGTTCCAAGGCTGGCTCTCTATCCATTATTCTACATTACCTCTCAGTTATTTAGCTAACAAACTATAATTAGTGATTCCAGAGGTTTGGAGAAATGTATGTAAACTTCACACAGAGGAACTGGACATCAGTTGCACGCATTAAGACATAACTGCAATTCTACAAATTTAAGATTTGAAAAGTATCTTAGAGATTTGGTCTAGCCCCTGAACTTTTCTTATGAGGGAATCATGGCATAGATAAAGTGTCTTGTCCAGGGTCATATAGCAAGTAAACGACAGATTTAGGCTTAGAACTCAACTTTCTTGGCTCTGATGCCAGTGATTTTCCCACTATGCCATGCTGACTGTCACAAAGGATGAAGTATTATGATCTGGAAAAAAAGCATTCTGAAATATTTCATTCTGAAAGGGCAGAACCAAGATGGCAGAGAAAAGATAGGAACGCACTAGCCTGAGCTTTCCCAAATTCCCCTCCAAACAGAAGTGGCAAAATCCATAAAAGGATGGGATGAACCAATTTTCCAGCTCAAGACAACCTAGAAGGACAGCAGGAAAGATCTGTCACACTGGCATGAAAGTGGAGCACATTCCAGTGCAGGCAATGCCAGGCAAGCCAGCAGCAGGCTTTGAGGGCCACTGAAATCAGTAGCAAGGGCTTCAGGAGCTCTCACCCACATATGATAAAGGGTCGGACAAGTGGTCAGAAGGAGATTACAGAGGTCCCCTTTGCTGGCACTGGGTGCAAGACCCTGTTTCACTGCTCATATTCGAATCCAGATCTCAGCTCTGGGTCTCAGTCCCAGGGAAGGAGGAGCACTAGCACACCAGAGCTTGGAGCAGAGGCCCTGGTCAAGGTACAAGGGAAGAAAAGAGTGCAGGTGACAGTTCAAAGACCAGAACACAGGCCAGGAGAATAGTAAACACACCTCTCTTTAGATCCATATTAAGATTCCATACTACCTTGAAAGAACTGAAAACTTACAGACCTCCAGAACTAGTTCTGAAAACAGCTGCATACAAAACCTGAAGTTTGGGACAATGCCCCCTCCATCCCAGGAGCACAGACCAACTTTAACATCAGGCAGTTTTCAGATGAAGTAATCAAATCTATCTAGAGTCATATGAAAAAATGTTCTAAACCATTATTAATTAGAAAAATGCAAATTAAAACAACTCTGAGTGAAGCCAAGACGGTGGAGTAACAGCAGTGACTTGCTTGAGCTCTCCCCCAAACCTCTCTAAATAACTGTAAAAAAATGACTCTAAACAAATTCTAGAGCAGCAGAACCCACAAAACAGAGAGTGAAACAAATTTCCAGCCCAAGACAACCTGGATAGTTCATTGGAAAGGTCTGTTGCACCAGGCTGGGAGTGGAGTGCAGTTCAGTGTAGCCCGTGCCACAAGGCCCAGCAAACCCAGAGCAGGCCTCAGGGGAATGAATCAAGGGGAACTGTGGCAGTTTCCAGATTTCTCAAAATGCCAAAGACAACTCAGAAGGTCAGTGGGAAAGGTCTGTTGGACCTGGGTGAGAGAAGTGTGGTCCAGCCCTGGCCCCAGCCCAGTCCCAAGGTGGCAGCCATAGCAATAGTGGCTGCTTCCAGAGGTCATGGCCCACAGACAGTGGGGGGAATCTAGTGGCTGATCAGAGGGGATCTGCAGAGATCTCTTTGCTGGTGCTGAGGCATTGCTTTGCCTGTGCTTGGATCTCGATTGTAGTCCTAGGTGGTGGTCCTAGGGCAAGGAGGAGCACTGGCATGGTACAGCTTGTGGCCATGGTAAAGAGGAAATCCTCCTCACAGTTTCAAACCAGAAAAGAGTGCTTGTGGTCACTTACAGACCAGAGCACAGGCCAGGAAAGGAGTAAACCCCTCTCCTTTGATCATACCACCTTGGAAGAACTGACAATCTACAGATCCCTAGAAGTACCTCTGAAAACAGCTGCACAAAAACCCCTCAAGCTTGAGACAGTACACCCTCTTCACTGGAAGCAGACCCTTACCTTAACAAAGAGTTTAAAAATCAAGTAATTGGCTGGGAACATGAGCAAACAGTGTAAAAAATACTCAAACTATAGAATCTTACTTTGGTGACGAAGAAGATCAAAATATACAACCAGAAGAAGACAACAAAGTCAAGGCTCCTACATCCAAAGACTCCAAGAACAATATGTATTGGTCTCAGGCCATGGAAAAGCTCAAAAAGGATTTTGAAAAGCAAGTAAGAGGAGAGGAAAAATTGGGAAGAAGAATGAGAGTGACACAAGAAAATCATGAAAAATGAGTCAACAGCTTGCTAAAGGAGGCCCCCCAAAAAATACTGACGAAAACAACTCCATGGTACTACTTCATACCTATCAGATTGGCTAATATGACAGAAAAAGACAATGACAAATGTTGGGGAGTATGTGGGAAAATTGAGACATCAACGCACTCTTGGTGGAATTGTGAAGTGAATTAACCATTCTGGAGAGCAATTTTTGGAACTATGCCCAAAGAACTATAAAACCATGCATAACCATTGACCCAGCAATATCACTACTAGGTCTGTATCCCAAAGAGATAAAAAACAAAAAAGAAAAGGACCGATGTGTACAAAAATATTTATGGTAGCTCTTTTACTGGTGGCAAAGAATTAGAAATTCCCCATCAATTGGGGAATGGCTATACAAGTTGTGGTATATGATTGTAATGGAATATAATTGTGCTATGAGAAATGATGAGCACGATGACTTCAGAAAAATCTGGGAAGGCTTACATGAACTGATGCAGTCAAGTGAGTAGCACCAGAAGAATACTCTACATAGTAACAGCAATACTGTGTGATGATCGACTGTGAATGACTTAGCTATTCTCAGCAACAGAATGATCCAAGATAATTCTGAAGCACTTATGATGAAAAATGTTATCTATCTCCAGAAAAAGAACTGACGGAGTTTGAACGCAGATCAAAGCATACTTTTTTCACTTTTATTTTTTGGGCTTTTTTTTTTGGTGAGTAGGAGAGTTGTATTTTCTTTCACAACATGACTAATATGGGAATATGTTTGGCATGACTGTATACATACAACCTATAAAAATTGCTTGCTTTCTCAAGAAGTGGGGAGGGGAGAGAGAGGATTTGGAATTCAAAATTTGAAAAAATGAGTGTTAAAATTGTTTCTATATGTAGGAAAAAATAAAATATTAAAAAGAAAAAAATTTCATTTCTAATGTCTCTTCCTCTGTACAAATAGACACACAGCAAAGTAAGCAGAACCAAGAAGGCAATTTCCCTCATGAGCACAATAATGTAAAGGTAAACAATACTGAAGGACTTTCAGAACTTTGAGCAATACAATGATCAATCATAACTTAAGAGGACTGAGGCTTAAGGGCTGTGGCTGTCTCCTGCCTCTCACAAAGATGACAGACTAGAAATAAAAAATGAAGCATATGTTCTCAGATATGGCTAAGACATTTATCATTGGGAAGTTACAAGGGAAGAAGTCATTGGGAAATTACAAGGATGTACAAAATAAATTTACAATTTAATCTTTTTTTATATTCCTGTCATTTCTCAATGACTTCTCCCCTTCCCCCCCCCCCACCATCCCGCCAGCCCCTAGGGCAGTAGAAAACAAATACAGTCAAGTAAAACAAATAAATATCAATAAAATATTCTTTTAAATAAACAAAAAAACCTTTCCCCATTATTTTGTTTCATTGCAAGACAACACTTTAGGGATTTCATAGATCACATATGGGACCTAAGAGGTCATTTAGTCCAATACTCTCATTTTACAGAGGAGGAAACCGATGCCCAGGAAGGTTAAGGGACTTGCCTCAAGTTACAGGTAGCAAGAAGCAGGGCCCAGATTTGAACCCTCACAGGTCTTTAACCTGAAATCCAGCATTTCTTCCACTGAACCACAATGCCTATTCCTTTTTAATGGAATATAGAGAGTCTTTCACTCCTAAATACCCATGTAGTTCATCTTAAACCACACTAATCAAATAAAGATTAAATTAACTCTGTAAAAAAGTGTTTTAGCTTTGTAATAGATGGTTTTCTGAGTAGGAAGGGCCACCATTTTCCAAAGAACTTTTCCCTATCCATTATTAAATTACTAAGGCCTACCTTTGTAGTGACCCTATATGTGATGTAGGTCTCCATTGTACAGACATGTTTCTTGGGATCATCAACGGTGACAAATAGGTCTCTGGTCTCACCATCAAGATCATCATCCAGCTGAAGTCTGTTGAGAAGCGAAGATGAAGAGGCTGGGCTGGAAGTGCCTGCCGGAGTTCCACCATTAGGCAAACTGAGGTCCTAAAAAGAGAAAAAAGATAAACTGCTTTAAAAAAAAACACAAAAAGAGAATAAATGCATAATAAAATAAACCCTGCATAATGTTGGTTTTGTTTTGAACATAACCTTTACAATTTTAATTTTATCATGTCATTGTTTTGTTACATCAAGGGAATAAAACTACCATATGCTTGAAGGAAGTAAGACTGCATATAAAGATATGAAACTCTGTGAACTCAAAGGGAAAAGTTTCTTTATGATGCCTATAGAGACTATTACAGTGCTCTTTTAACAAAAGTTAATTTGCCAAATGATTTCTCCTCCACCTATTAAAGGGGAGCTAGATGCAACCATAAACCTGAACTCACGGATGAATTCCACGACTCTTACCTCGCAAGAACTCTAATGTTCTGAGCTAATAAGGATCCTTTTAACCACATACTCTGGGGATCTCCCACCCCTGCTTTCCTACCCTGAACACAGTGCTGTCTCATACCAGGTAAGAGATGACACAGAAAACCCAATGATATGTCTTTAAAAATTAAAAAGGGGGCAGTTAGGTGGCGCAGTGGATAGAGCACCAGCCCTGAATTCAGGAGGACCTGAGTTCAAATGTGACCTCAGACCATATACTTGACACTTACTAGCTGTGTGACCCTGGGGAAGTCACTTAACCCCAATTGCCTTAAAAAAAAATTTAAAAAAAATTAAAAAGACATGGAAAAAAATCCACACACCAAGAATGCAAGGGGACTAGAAAAAAGAAAAGAAAAACTGTAATATTCAGATAGTTTACAGAGGGGGAAAAATTTAGCCATGAAATTTGCAGTTTACTTAAAGCACGATGTTGGCTTAGTAATTTTTATGGAACATTTGTGTTTATACACACATACACAAACACACACACACACCATTACCAGCTAGAAAAGGGCTAAGCTTTTTAAAAATGATTCATCTTAGTACAAGCATTTCCATATACCTCACTGCCTAGGCAACTGGGCAAGAAGAGAGCATCATCTATAGAATTCCAAGAAAATTTTCATTTTTTAAACTCCAAGGGAAAACTTCAGAAGTTATCTACGATTTATGCTTTTTAAAATCCACCTCAGAAATCAGAGCAGTAGGCAGGACTTTTTTCAGAGAGGGCAACCACCACAAGTCACACCCAACACAATCAGCCTTTAAAGTGAAGGTGAGGGGAGGGGAAGGTGAGAGTGGAACATCACCCTATGGATCCCTGTGAAATGAAAAGATGTTGCTAAGTGTAGAGGGGAAGGAGAAACTCATGCTAACCCATCTGATATTTTTCTATTTTAACTAATTATTCTTGCTAAAGAGACTGCAAAGTTTTGTTTTTGTTTATTTCTGTGCTTTGTTGATTATGAAAAAGCACTTAATTTCATAAAACAAAACATTAACTTAAATAACTAAGTGTCCGCTAGTCCTCCTCTCCTTACATCAAAATCACTGAAAATGATCTTGGAAAATCCCAGAAGATTTAACAGCACAAATTACCCTGTTCAATGACCATCTGATCATAAACCTCATGGGAAGCATAAAATGTGTGTGGGGGCACCTGAGAAAACTCAGATGGACCAAGTGTTAGGCTCAGAGTTGCACAGGAAAAAAGGAGAACAGGCCAGAATGCTTCCAGTAAACTACAAAACTCCTTCAATGAACCCATTTCCTACAAAAGTAAAGGTTCATTTTTTAAAAATACCAAAATGCTGCGAGTGTTGCTGAAGATCTGTCAGACACACAAATTAAAAATTAGTATCACAAATAAAGTAGTAAGGAGGTACATGGTAGGTATAAGTGAAGGGTGACATAAAATTAATAAGGAACTCTGAAGAACAAGAATAAAAGATGACATTAGGAAATTGTATGATAGGAAAAGAAGATGAACTAGTCACGTGGTGAGGATGAGGAACAAGGTATGGTGATGGGATGACACAGACAAGGTGCTCAGGCATGCATAGGCTTTCAATCAACATTGTTGAAGAGAATTTTCAAATCAACAAGATTAGAAACCTATTAGAGTTTTGCTTATTGTTACTAAAGAGGTGATAAACTGTTGTTTCTACATTGCTAAAACATCTCAACGCTGTTGCCATCACTCTTTAAATTCAGCATCCTAGACAAAGCCCTAATTGTCCTGCTCTAGTAGGACCACTAAATAAAGACTTCCCAAAAATTTGGGAAAAGAGATTAAGTTCAAATGTATCGCCTAAAGTCACAGATCAAGTTTATAAATCAGCTTTCCCAATTTTCTGAGGGGAGTGGGGAAGATGGATGCCAGGGAAGGGTCAGGGAACCAGCCGTCTGGCCTTGTGGATTCAGCCAGTAGGACTCACACAAGCTTCAAGTTAATGGTTTTCCTAAGTCCCAGCTTAAAAAAAAATAACAAAGCAAGTTATGCTTTATTACACCACTTTACAACTCAGATAAAGGTAGGAAGAGAAATCAGTATTATTGTTTTGTGATATTTCTTCCATATACTCGGGAGGAAAAAAACCTTTGGACTTTGGCAATTCTAAGGGAACAGAATGGAACTGTCCTTAGATTTTCTAACCAAAATCCTTCAGCTATGTATTCCAGACCAAAAGCCACCCTTTCTCCTCACCACAACCAAAAAGCCTTCCAGGCAGGGGTTCTGCTTCCGTACTAAAAAAGAAAGAAAAAAACCAGTACATATGACTAGCTAACCATTACCTTTGAAAGTCTGAGTGAGAACCTCTTCAAAGCTCCTTGCTTTTGAGAGACCACATTGCCCACCCTCCAAAAACATTTTCTAAAAATGTGGTCACAAAACAAAAACAAATAAATAAACAAATGAAAACCCAAAAGTATATTTTCCAAAGTAAAGAAAACTGAGGAGATCTAAGAGTTGGATCATTAGACTGGGTGTCATATGACTAAAGGAAGCAGAATCTTCCACTTGCTGGGATCTTATTGTATTTACTTGTACCTGTAATACCTACTTGGGTAGATATCCAAGTTGTGACAGATGGTGGCAGTGCTCATATGGTGAATGGACTTTTCCACAAACTACTCTGTATCTGCTGTTTTGCCTGATTTCAGTTCCACTGAACAAGATACTTCTGTGCTAGGTACCCCTTCCACCTCCCCTTGTTTGTGCTGCCTCCCTCCCCCATTAGATTGTGAGCTCCTTAAGGATAGGGACTGGCATGGAGCAGGCACATAATAAATATTCATTAGATTGGACCGGAATGTCAGATCACAGCATTAGAGATGGAAGGGTCCTCTGAAGTAATTTAGTATAGCACTATTTTACAAATTAGTAAACTGAGGCCCAGAGAAGGAAGTAACTTGTCCAGGAGTTTCCTTGTAGGGGCACATAGTAACATCCAATAAATAACTATTAAAAATGAGAAACTAATTGATCTTTATCCTCATTTATTCCTCAAACTGGCACGAAATGATTTCACTAAAGGCATCACTTCTATATTGTAGCAAACAGTAGTGGCAGTGGTAGTAGTAACAGTAGTAGTAGTAGCGGCAGCAGCAGAAATAATAGCTAACATTTATATAGCACTTACATGTGTCAGGTACTTTATAATTATTATCTCATTTGATCCTCACAACAATCCTAGGAGGTAAGTGCTTTTACTATCCTCATTTTACAGATAAGGAAACTGAGGCAAACAAAAGTTAAGTGACTTGTCCAGAGTCACACAGGAAGTGTCCAAGGCTAAATCTGAACTCAGGTCTTTCTGACTTCAGGCCCAGCACTTTATCTACCATGCCACCTACCTGCCCCTAAAGAGAGGGAAAGGGGAAGCGATAGATTAGGAAAGGCTTCCTGTAGAAGGCAGCATCTGAGCTGGGCTTGAGAGGATAAGTAAGAATTCATCAGGTCAAGAGGAGAAAGGATAGTGGTCCAGGCACTGGAAACTGAGGAAAGGCTCTAAGGCAGAACAACATGGAACCTAAGTGTAGTCCAGTGTGGAAAGGGGTAACAAAATAAGACCAGAAAGAATGGCTAGAGCAAAATTATTGAGGGCCTTCAATATCAGACAAAACATCAGGAGTTTGAACTTTACTCCTGAAATGGGAAATCACGGAAGATTTTTAAGGAGAGGAATGACAAGACTAGACACGGCAAAGAAAGATGAGTCTGGTACTATACAGCATAAATTGGAGGAGGGGGAAATACAAGTGAAATATCTGTTAAGAGATTACTACTAAGCCAAAGAATTTGAAGGAAAAAAAAAAACCTGTTCTCAAAAGAACAATTGCTAACTATAAACAATCATACATGAGAGAGCATCCAATCACTAATAAGAAAAATGCCAGTCAAAACAACTGAGGTTTCTTCTCACACCCAGCAGACTGGCAAAAGGGATAATAGATGTAAACAGTCAATGTTAGTAGGGCTGTAAATAGACTAAGACACCATTGGTAGAACTGTGAAATTGACCCAGTTGTTCAAAAAAGCAATATGGAATTATGCTAAACAAGTAATTGAAATCTCCATATCCTTTGATCCAGGGAACCCCCTGTGCCCCAGTTAGGCATTTACCCTATGGAGCTCAAATCCAGAAACTTTTCATATATAACAAAATATTCATAGTAGCACTTTTTGTAGTAGCAAAGATCTGGAAACAAAGTATATACCTATCGATTAGGGAACAGCAAATCAACTTGTGGCACGTGAATATAAGTGAGATATTATTGTGCCATAAAAAATAATGCATATGAAAAATTCAGAACTAAAAAAAATGAAGCAGTCAGGAAAATATTTAAAATGACGAAAATGTAAACAGGAAATATAACAACAAACAAAAAACAACTGTACACCATAAAATTATGATGTCCAAGTTTAGAGTTGGAGAAAAAAATAAGAAAATGTACCTCCCTTCCTTCTTTGCAGAGGTGGGAGATTATGAGTCTCTAATATAAGCTATATTGCCAGATTCAGCTGATATGCTGTTTAGTTTTGCTGAATTGCTTCCTCCCCCAATGGTTTGTAGCAATGGATAGTTCCCCCAAAAAGGGAAGGAAGGATTTATATGGACATGAAAACTAAGTAAAAAAAGATAAATAAAAAATTTTAAAGACAGACATTGTTACTCTTTCTCTTCTTCTGATTCTTTTGACTCCTTTGGGTTCTTTGCCTCTCTGATTCTTTTACTCATAAGCATTCTAGCTTTCTTCCTCCCCATATCCCCCTACTTCATTCCCTCAAACCGTATGAAAGTTTTTTTTAAAACAAATTTTAAAAATTAGCCCTTGGAGAAGTAGAGGATACTAGCGTAGAATGTTTATTACACTATCAGATGCAATTATAATGTTCATTGGTTTTGTTCAAATTTGTTTTTCCTCCTTTTTTACAAGGGAAGGCTCACTACATAGAAGGTTGGCATATTTAAATATGACTAACGTAAAAAACAAGTCATCAAAAATGCTTTTTAAAATAATAGCCTTGTTCAGCCCTAGTTAGATGAAAACTTTTATTTCACTGTTTTATCTTTATACACTTGCCTTTCTTACATTTCTTTTAACTGAGTGATAAAAAGATTCTTTATGTAACAAACTACCCATAGATGCAGAATTAGCAAGTTTTTAAAAAAGATTTCAAAAAAGTGGGTTCCCACCAAGTGAGCAAATATTGAACATAGTATATGAATATAATGGAATAATATTATACTCTAAAAAATGATGGGGTAGCTAGATGGCTCAGTGGATAAAGCGCTGGGCCTGGAGTCTGGTAGATCTAAGTTCAAATTCAGCCTCAGACACTCACTTAGCTGTGTGACCGGGGACAAGTCACCTACCTTCTGTTTGCTTAATTCATTGGAGAAAGAAATGGCAAACCCTTCCAGTATCTTTGCCAAGAAATACCATGGGGTCACAAAGAGTCAGACATGACTGAATAACTGAACAACAACAAAGAAAGGATGAATGAAGAATTCTAAGAAACATAGGAAGACTTTTATGATTTAATAATATTTAAGTGCTACCATTTATATAATGCTTTATGATTGGTGGTTTACATTTATAATTTCATTTTAACTTCACAATCTTGTGCAATGAACTATTTTTATTCCCATTTTAAATATGGAAAAACTGAAACAAATAAAACTTTAGTGACTTGCCCAGGGCCACACAGCTAGGGAGTGTCTGAGGCAGGATCTGAACTCAGGTCTTTCTGACTTGAAGTTTAGCACTCTATATACCATATATAGTATAGCTGTTTCTAACTCATACAGAGGAAAAAGAATAGAAATAAGAGAATGATATATAAAATGACTCATAGTAACTTCAACAACACAAATGCTGCCAGCCTCAGATTAATTGCAATAACCAATCTTGGTCTCAGATTAGAAACACGGGCCGGGATATAGTCAAGTCCCAGAAGACAAAACTTAGCCCTTTCTTAGAAATTTATGGTCTTAGAGACTTGCATAGCGCAATGCTCTCCAAATTTTTAAGTAACACATGTCTATCAGTAAAAATTTTGTAGCATGTACCCTCAATACGTGTATATTTAGGTATAAATTATATATGTCCTACTATACTAATAATTACATCCATTATAAAAATTACACAAAAATAGAACATAAAAGAAGATGAGATAAAGAAGAAATAATACTTGATCCAAGAATCAACAGACACCTGAAGTTTACTGAGTAGGATGGTAACATGGTCAGATCTTTGCTTCAGGAAAATCATTTTGGTAGCTATGTGGAAGATGTACTGGACTGGGGAGAGATTTGAGGAAGGAGACCCATTAGGAGCCAGCTAGGTAGTGCAGTGGAGAGAGCACTTGGCCAGGAGTCATAAAGATTTAAGTTCAAATCTAGTCTCTTACTAACTGGGACACTGGGCAAGCCACTTAACCTCTGTTTGCCTAAGTTTTCTCAACTGTAAAATGGAGATAATAACAGCATCTACCTCTCAGGATTGCTATGAGTATCAAATGAAATAATATTTGCAAAGCATTTAGCACAGTACCGGGCACATAACAGGAACTATATAATTGCTTATTTCCTTCTCCTCCTCCCCTATTGCAATAGTCCAGTTGAGAGGTGATGAGGACCTGACAACAGTGGGGTATATGGGCACTGAGAATGGAAGAGGTGTGGAGGTAAGAATGGCAATATATACCAAATGACTGGATGTGTGGGTTGAGAAGAAGTGAGGAGTCTTGGATAAACAACACCAAGGTTGTGAACCTAGGTGATTGAAAAAATGGTGTCCTCAACAGAAATAAAGAAGTCTAGAAAAGGAATGAATATGACAAATATAGATAATGTAATGATATTGTCAATAGAGATCATAACTCATCCATGGCTGTTCATCCTATGAGACTCACTCTGTCTCACCCAAATAAAAAATCAAGGAATCAGAGCTATTCGTCATTTGTCACTGTCCACACTTTCAGAGGTAACTACCAGAGGCATATCAGGCAGCAAGGTGGCACTGCTGATAGCACGCAAGGCTGGAGTCAGGAAGACTTATCCTTCTGAGTTCAGATCTGGCCTCAGACACTTAATAGCAGTGAGACCCTGGGCAAGTCACTTAGCTATCTGCGCCAGTGTCCTCATCCATAAAATGAGCTAGAGAAGGAAATGGTAAACCACTCCAGTATCTTTGCAAAGAAAACCCCAAAAGGGGCCACAAAGAGTGAGAAGACTGAAAAATAATTGAATAACCTGAGGTATAAAGGGATGTGAGGGGTGTAGGGAAAATTTCCCAGTGACACCTGCATAGCTGCTGCTATGGTTACCAGGTAGTAGTTACATTATAAATGCCCTGAGGGACCTGGAAGAGGTTGAAATCTTGGAACCAGGAGCAGGAAGAGGCAAAGTAGGAGTGAATTGGGAAAGATAAAGATAGATGAGGGTGTACTGGAGACATGCTCCAAAACTGGCTACCTCAGGGACAGTGTGATGCAACCAATCTTCTTGCCTTCTGAGTGGTTGATTACACCACAACCCCTGGGGTCAGACTACATGTCCTCCCTCCCCCCTTTAAAACCAGTGGCCTAGATGTGATATTCCAGAGGAAAGAGAAGGAAACGTGCCTCCTTCCTCTCAATAGAGAGGTGGGGGCCTACGAGTATGCAATGTTTGTTCTATATTCCTCCCTACTCAATTTGCTATCTCACTCTACACAATAGCTCTTCCATTCTCTTCTCTCAAGTCCTTCATGGCACTCCCTTCTCTTACCCTCACAGCTCAGGCTCCATGAGATATTTCACTGTTCCTCCTCCCCATCTCACATCACTCAGACATCTTCACTATTATCTCCTTCATTCTAGTCTTAGATGAAGAAGTGGCCCTTCTCTTTAGTTAAGGCCAACTTCTCTATTCTTCTATCTACTGGCTCCTTCCCAAATAACCACAAACATACTCATGTCTCCCCATCCATTAAAAAACAAAAAATTTTAAAAAAAGCCACCAAGAAACTAAGTCAAAACCTGGAAATTCTTGTAGCAGGAAGTCTTAGCCACCTCTTTCAGGATCAAACTGAGCCTGCTCATACACCATCCAAGAGTACAAGAAGGAAAAAAGCCTGCCCTTAGCACAAAACCCCAGTTGAAGAACTGAGACTGGAAATGTTATGAGTAAACAGAAGAAAAGACAAATATAATGAAGAAGTACTAGAGGCTGAGAGAAGCCATGAGGTAGATCCAGCAGAGAGTAACTCCACAAGTCTGATGTGACTTTCAGAGGAAAGAATGTGCTGGCCACAGAGACCACACGATTATCCGAAAGAAATGAAATGAGAAATATATAAATGTTGAAGTTTAGGTCTGACCATGTCACCACCCTACTCAGTGAGCTCTAGTGGATTTGCAGGACTCTTGTAATAATTCCAAAGCATCCTAGGGTCTATGGCTCACAGAGTAGGAACTCCTAATCTTAGTCAATGGGATAGAGTGGGAAAGGGCCTGGATTCAAATCCTAACTCTCCTGCTTAGTAGTGAGTCACTTCATCTAGAGTCCAAGAGCCTGCGTTCAAATCCTGACTCTTATAATTACTACTTGTGTGACCTTAAACAACTTACTTAACCCCCCACAGGCTCAGTTTTCTCATCTCTAAAATGAAGGTGTTGGACTAGGTGGAATGTTCCCTCCAGTTCTACAATATGATTCTGTGATCTTTGCTGGCTTCAGCTTCCTTGTATGTAATGAAAGGGTTGTGTTAAAATAATTCTTATGGTCCCTTCCAGTTCTAGATCTATGATAATACGGTGCTTTTAAGTTACAGGTCAAAATAATAACATGATACACTAAACCTTCTGAAAAGCTTTTCCTTAGGCACCTGGGAGGACACAGAGGCACAGTTACAATAAGATTGCAACACACCTATCTTCTTCATAAAGATAAGCTCCATCTAATTAAAACTGAGTAATTGCAAAAATTCCACAGTAAAATCTCTGTTGTTTTTTGTTTTTTTTTTAACTAATCTTGATCAATGTTGTTGGAATAACAAAAAGGCAGAGTTACAACAAAAGTCACTTTATAAGCAAAGGAGCTATTCTAGGGCTAAATACAAGATAAAGAGAGAACCCGTATTATAAGTCAATTAGCACTTTGATTTGTTTACTGACACAAAATTACAATTGAGCAACACACTAGTTTACTTTTTCCACTCAAAAATACTGCTCATGAAATAGTTTTTTCCAAGAAGTAAGATGTGGCAGCCAAGGGCAACACTGGCTTTGATGACAATCTCATTTACAAAAATTCTATAAGACTGAAGACCACAAGCAGTATGACCTCAAAAAACATTGGAAAGTAGTCAAGAAGAAAATGAGCCAGCAGAGAGCTTGCCATGAAATCCAGATATGCTAAAAGTACTTGAAGAAGGTGGAAGAAAACAAAATAGATGCAAAATGGAACAGATCTCTCTCTCTCCCCTTTCCTCTCCATTTGGACTCTATCATCTCAATAACATTTGAAGTGGCCATGGCACTTAAGAATATTAAGTCAGACTATGAATAGGATTTTTACTCAAAAAAAGACTACCAAAAAGACATCAACAACCCATTTTCCTGCTTTCTCATCTCTATGAAAAACCTTTATTAAGAATGGTCTATTGAGGATATCCTCAATAAGAAAAGAAAAAAGTTGGGGGCAGCTTAGTGGCGCAGTGAATAGAGCTCTGGCCTTGGAGTCAGGGGGACCTGAGTTCAAATCCAGCCTCAGACACATGACACTTACTAGCTGTGTGACCCTGGGCAAGTCACTTAACCCCAATTGCCTCACAAAAGCAAAAAAAAAAAAAAAGTTGCCTTAGGAATACAGAATGAGATGCTGAGGTTTTTAAAAAATTAATTGACTTGATGGAAACAAAATACAACCTTGAAAGCCCTCCTCAACTGCTTCTTATTTATAAGTAAAATAATAAGACTCCACATCAGATGTAAAAAAAACTTTGTTCAATGGCCTAATTAATGAGAACAAGTAAGATATTAATCAGGGTGATACAAGCCTTTGCCATGGCTTTGGGAGATGTCCTGTGTAAGATCAAAACAAAATAAGGAATTTCAATAATGTAATAATGAAAAATAATGATTGCAAGGTTTTTCAAATGATTCTATTAACAAGTGCCACCATACAAAATCATCTCAAAGCCTATTAAAATAGCCTTTCCTGACAAATTCATGCTGAAGGGAAATAAATAGTTCTTACCACCCATACTGCTAGAAAAAAACTTAATGGAGGAAAACAAATATGGCTCATCAATTGCTGACAAACTGTCACTAATGGACAGATAAATCCAAGAGCACCTGTCATATTAGCACCTTACCTCCACCCCCATCATACTGCCATCAGTGTTTCTAAAACCCAAATCCCCAGGGTCATCATCCAGGGATACAATTCTTGGGGAGATGCAACCTAAAAACTACCTGCTGAACTGCAGCACTTACCTCCTCACCAGCCACAACTACCTATAATCCCCAAAAGAAAGTTCTTTCTACCAAAAAATCCTTGGCACTGTCAGAAAAAGAGATCATTTTATGCATGGAAATGACACTCAAGAAGATGCATTATCCTCTGCTTTGTGGCTGCAACCAAAGGACCACTGGCCCTTTCCAGCTGACTTGTAGCCAAAACCTTCTGTCTCCCCTTATTAGACTATGAGTTGCTTGACAGCAGAGACTTTCTTACTTTTCCATTGGTATCCCCAGTATTTAGCCAATACTAGCACTTTACACCTAATAAGCCCTTAATAAATACCTTTTCATGCATTCATTAAAACATGTGGTAAGGCAAGCAGCCATAAATTAGACTATCAGTATTTCTACCTTGGACAAGTGCTACAGATGAATAATGACAAGCTAAAAATCAAGAAGGAAGAGGAAGAAGTCAGTCTGGGAGATAATACTCTGCTTTCCACCATCCCAATAAAGCTGCTTGCTGCCACAAAAGACTCTCTAACGCCCATATTTTCCTGGTGAAGTTATAATGTCTGCAAATCAAAGAACATCATGAGCCTAGAAAACGTAAATTACAAGTAGCCCAAAGGGCAACAGGGACAACTTATGGACAGTGTAAGGAAATGTTACCAAGAATGATTTACCTGTGGCATTAAAGATATTATCAAAGATAAAAATGTCCAGAAAAAGATGTGAGCTGGACATAAAGAAAGAAAGCCAATGGATGGACACCTTGAGAGATACAATGGTAGCCTCAGATTACTAAAGGAAGATGGGCTCTACATCCTATGTGGTAGATCATACAAGGAAGATCTCATAGCTTAATAAAGTATATATGTGATCAAGGAACTTCTCAGGATAATGATACTATAAAACCAATGCTCACAGAGTTAAATAATAAGGGCAAATATATTTGATAGTTTTTTTGTCATAAAACAAATTTTTAACAATAAAGAAATGGAGAGATCCATCAGAACACGTTAAGAAAAGTATATTTTACAGATTCATTGACAAAGAGAGCTTAGGTAATGGAAACCAAAAGAGAACATTTACTTTAACGAAGAATAGTATTTCTGAAAGAGGGTGCTAACCTGGAAAGGGAGAAGTTTGGGGGCAGAAGTACAAGAAGGTAAATACTTGAAATGGTTTTGATTAAATCATTATATACCAAATAAGTTACTTCATCTGGCCCAAAAGTAACAAATCACTGTATGTTGTTATTTTTAAAAATGTTTTTAAGATTGAATCCTAACAATGAAATTACTGGTTCAAAAAAAAACAATCAGTTTTCTGATTCTTTTTCTATAGTTCCACTCTGAAATCTTTGCACAAACCAGTAGTCTTCCCAAAGATGTGTTGGAATGCCTGCTTTCTCAACAGTCCCACCAACATTAGGCTTCATCATTTTAAAGCATTTTTGCCCTTCTATTAAGCATAAGGTTGTCTCTTAAAGTTTGTTTATTTGTTTTGCATTTTTTTTTCTGATCGTGAAGGAATTTGAGCATCTTTTCATGTGGTAAACAATTTGTATTTCCTCCTTAGTAAGTTCCTTTTTTGGGGGGCGGGGGGGCTTTTAAATTATTTGTGGTTGTTAGTTCATTTTTGAAGAGGACCAATGACATCATAGGTAATGTGTCTTGACTTTGACCTGAATTGGATTTAAGTGAGGCAGATCTGCACAAAGTCATCAGCCTCGCTCTCTCTTCCAGTCACTGAAGTCCAGTGGCAGAACAAAAGTCAAGACGACCAACAATGGCCCAGGATGCAGTGGATGACCTTGGCATCTTTGATGTCTAACCAAACTCTAAGTGCTTCAGCTGCCTTTACACCATTGGAACAAATTGTTCTCATCCATCCATTCCACCAGGATAAGTCTTCACATGCTTGGAGTAGACATCCCCCTAACTCAGTAACAGATTTGAGGCCCAGTGGTTATCCTCAACCTGTTCTGGCCCATCTCCGGATATAGTTTACTGGGTGTGGCCACTACACATGCTACAGCTTTCTGGAGCGACAGGTGAGGTGTGTTATAGTACACATTAACACAATTAAACATGCTTTATACTATTTAATGTTGTGAGCTGCACAAATACATTTTTTCCCATGTGTTTCCAAGTATTAATAGTCTCCACAAAAAATATAAAGAGGAAAGAGAAGTTTCGGAGAGGTGAAGAGATTGTAATTGCACATCTAGCCACTTTAAATGATTTCACCTCTCTAGGCTTAGCTAGTTTATATCCCAAGATACTGAAACCACTCTTAGACGTCATCATGAAATCACCATTTGTAATCTCTGAGGAAACATTATAGAGAAATGGGAAGGCACGATGGACCTGGAAATTGGCAAATGCTTGCCTGATTTTCAAAAGGAAAAAAGAGACAAAGAATAAAAACTACATACTTATGTCCATGATACCAATCGCCAGCAAAATTCAAGAACAGATGGTTAATCAGATCATTTATTAACACTCAGAAAACAAAGCAGCAGTAACTATGATCCAGCTTGATTTAACTGCATGTCTTTTGGCGGGGAGGGCGGTTTGTGTTGCCAGACTAGTATAATGGGGTGTTAAAGATAATAAACATTCTGTAATAAGCATTATGAGGGTATTTGGCAACATCTCTTAGTATAGCTTTGTGAATAAGATAAGAGGAACATGTTTGGGAGGATGTGAGGGGGTTTTGAAGCTCATTAAATTGTGTTTAGATCAAAGTCAACCAAGAAAGTAGTCTCTAGTCACTGGTTGCAGGACTTTGTCTTTAGTTCTGTTCCATTCAACATTTTTACTCATGACATGGATGAAAACAGAGAGTAAGCTTATCAAATTTGTAGATGATACCACACAGACATGAACAGCTAGTATAATGCTCAAACCTGAGATGTAAAAAGGAAAGGCCAAAAGTGAGCAATCTTCTTTTACTTGTGCAGTTCTGCAACTTATGGTCTTAAAAAATTGTCTGGGGACACTAAGGAGTTAAATGCCCTGCCCAGGGTAAACCAGAATGTGCGAGAAGCAGCACTTGAATCCTGGTCATTCTGACCCCAAGGTCAGTTCTCTATCACTACGCCATTTCATCTTCTCATTATACATCACACATTGTACAACCAACATAACAAACAAAAAGAGTGTGTGTGTGTGTGTGTGTGTATACGTATAAAAATTTCAGAAATAAGACTGTCCAATAATGGAACAGGGAAGTGAGTGTCCTACAAACAGAAATAAGATGACTATCAGGGATGTGATTTGTTTGCTTTTTTTAATCACTCTTGGTTGGGAGGTTATGCCAGCCAAGATCTCCATCACTTTCCTCGTAGTGGAGCTCTGCGACAACTTAAGAGAAGGGCAAGCTCCTCTCCTTTAGGAGATGAATCTCTGTCAAAGAGTAGGGGAAAGGACAAGACAGCTGATGAGGTTGGACTCTCATTATCCACAAGGTCACTCAGCCCTAGGGAAGTTAGAGTAGATAAAAAAGAGAGAAGAGAAAAAGACATGGTAACTTTTCAGGGAAGAAATAACAACATTTTAACTTAAAAAAGAGTATGCAGTCTAAGTATGCACACAAATAATGAATATTCATACCATGGGCTTCCAAACTCTGGATGTACCAGGTAGAGTGCCAGCAGGATAGGTAAAGCATCATAGGGGTGGGGAACCTGCAGCCTCGAGGCCCCCTTAATAAGGATTTGTTCTGTAAAGTCTAGGGTCAGTCAAAGGGCCACACTTGAGGACCTAGAGGGCCACATATGGCCTCAAAGTCACAGGTTCCCCCCCCCCCCAATCTAGATATATTCTATGGCAGCACTTCTTAAACCGTGGGTCACAACCCAATAAGGGATCATATAATTGAATGTGAGGGTCACAAAAAATTTGGCAACAGTAAAAGGTTTCTGAACACACAATGACCAAAAATTAATTCAAAAGCAAAAGCGTAATGAATCCAAGGTGTTTCTGGCAGCGCTTGTCTGTGTTCCACTGTGCAACTTCACTGCAGCCTTGGTTCTAAACACACAACATGCACACTTTGCACTGCGCGTGCCATCATGCCATTCAATGCCAATGAATCGTAGTGTTTTTACTGTATATACAAAATCACTAAATTAATTTTGGCTTGGGATTAGGGCAGAATTTCCAACAATTTCTGAAATGGCCCTAAACATACTTCTGCCATTTTGTACTACATATTTATGCAAAGCCGTATTCTCAGCTTTGATGATTATAAAGTCAAAATACTGATCAACTCTGAAAAATGTTGATGATGCTCTATGTCCTGCAGTATCAAAAATTCTACCAATACTTAATTCTTTATGTAAAAATAAACAAGCACATCTATCTCATTAGTATGCAAATTTGCTTTCATCTTTAATAAATGGTAAAATGACATATATACTAAAGAATTGTTTTAAGATAAATTTATGATTTATTATCAATAAATGCTTTATTAGTATACCTATTTTATAGACCTATATACCTGAGGTCGTGTAAATATTTCTTAGGTGAAAAGGAGTGGCGAGTGAAAAGAGTTTAAGAAGCCCTGTTCTATGGGATGGTAACTATACAGTAAGAAGGGTGGAACCAAGAAGGCAGAGTGAAATGAGAATTTCTATTGAGCTCAATCAATCTAACCCTTTAAACAACTTTTTAAAAGAGTATCAAATCAAATTCTGAGTGGCATAATCAACAAAAAATCACAGTGAGTCATTTTTCCAGCCCAGGCCAGCTTAAGAGGACAGACACTGAGGTAGGGGCTGGTCAGGAGTACAACACAGAAGAAATGGCATCGATAGTGGAGCTTGCAAGTGGCAGCAGAAGCAGCAGCAGTGGCACCCAGAATACAAGGACATAAGGGGACTGAATAGGTGGTCTAAAAAAGATTACAGAGGACCTCTGTGCTAAAACTGGGCACAAGACTGGGCACTATTTGACAGCTTCTTCACCCATTACCCAGTTCTGGGATGCAGTCCCAGGGCAGAGATTAGCCGTTGTAGTAGTAAGGGAGAAGCCCTACCTCCATTAGGATCAGAGTGTAGAAAGGAGCACTGTGACCAGAACTCTCTCTGGATCACAGCACCTTGGAATCATTGAAAACCTACAGGCCCCAGATGGAACCACAGAAACTCAGACCAGCCATCTCCCCAACTCTAACCAAGTCCAAAGTAAAAAAAAATAGTATGGAAAAATGAGCACACAACAAAAAAGGAATCTGACCATAAAAAGGGAAGCTTAAGAAATAAACTCAGAAGACATTTGAAAACATTTACAAGCAAAGCCTCAAAGAAAAATGCAGATTGACACAAGCCCAACAAGAATTTCTAAAAAAAAAAAAAAAAAACCTAAAACAAAAAAGAGCAAAAATTTTTTTTCATCAAACAAGAGTATCAAAGGAAAAATTGGAGGTAAAATGAGAGCAATAAAGGAAGATTACGAAAAGAGAATTAACAGATTGGTAAAAGAGGCACAAAAAATGCCAAAGAAAATAATACCTTAAAAATCAGAATTGGCCAAATGATAAAAGATGTACAAAACCTCACTGCATAAAATAACTCCTTAAAAACTAGAACTGGTGAAATGAAAGTTAATGACTTCATGAGATATCAAGAAATAATTTTTAAAAATGAAAAGAATTAAACAAATAGAAGGAAATGTGAAATAGTTATGGAAAACATATCAAGGAGAGATAATTTAAGAATTATTAGACTACCTAAAAGTCATGATTAGAAAAAGAGCCTAGACATCATATTTCAAGAAATTGATGGAAAGCATCCCAGATATTTTAGAACCAGAGAGCAAAGCAGAAATTGAAAGAATCCACTGATCGCTTCCTGAAAGAGATCCCCAAAATGAAAACTCCATCAGGAATATTATAATCAAATTTCAGAGCTCCCAGGTCAAGAAGAAAACATTGCAAGTAGCCAGAAAGAAAGCATTCAAATTCTGTGAAGTAACTACATAGGAGGAAAGAGTAAACTTTGGCATAAAAGCTGAAAATGTAAAGATAATCCACCACGGGCATTTAAAGATTTGTACAGTCCTCTGCTCTTTTTACTATATGTTTTTGTCTCTCAGGGATTTCATCCAGTCCTACAGCTTCAACTGTTAAATCTAAAGGAGAAGATTCTCCCTGAGGTTCAGTCTTCCACTGCCTGCAGGGCACTTTTGCTTGTGGTTTGACTGTCCCCTGACACTCTCAATATGTCTAAAAATGGAAAACTACTTTCCTCAACTGTCTTCCTTTCCCAGCTTCCCTATTTCTTACAATGGCATGTATCATCACTTCTGTCCACCACATGGGCTTGAAACCTCATGATCATCTCTGACTCTTCCTTCTCCCTTATTTCCTTCTCTGTAAAATGAGCCAGGGGAAGGAAACAGTTGAACAAAATGACCTTTTGGGGAGGACCTTTCTAGCTCTAAATCCATGTCCCTCTATCCAACTGAAAATTAAATCCTGTCCATTTTTCAATCCTTCTCTTTTTTTCCATTTTCCATTTTCCTTCACTATTATTTCCTATTTCACTATATTCACTATTATTTTCCATTTCCTTCACTACTATGTGAATTCAGATTTTTAACATCTCATGCCTGGATTACAGCAACAATTAATTAACTGGACTCAGTGACTCCAGTACCTCTTCATTATATTCAGCATATCACTCCCAGACCAATATTCCTAATGCAACACTTTTCATGACCCACTGTTAAGTCTTCAATGTGTCTTTGTTACCTATAGAATAAAGATCAAACTTAGTCTGGCATTTAAAGTCCTTCACAATTTGATTCCAACTTGGTTGTCCAACTTTGTCTCCTATAACTGCAGTATCCCAAAATCCCTATCTCTAAATTTTATCCCAAGAGTTCTAAACATTTTGGTTCATCTGTGGTTACTTTAGTATAAATAGCTTGTTGCAAAGGAAAGAATCATAGATTTAAGTTAGAGGAAATTGGTTCAAAAGCATTTTGCAAACTTTAAAACACAATAGAAATGGCAGTTATTACTATTTACATGACCTTGAGCAAATGATATCTCTTCTGGGCCTCAGTCCCCTCCACTATAAAATAAGCAGATTGTACTAGATGACCTCTGAGGTCCTTTTCAGTTCTACATTTAGAAAACAAGAGCACTCCCTCCAGCAATGAAGATCAGAAGTTTTCCAGAACTTCTCATCCTATATAATTCTTACCAATCTTTTTCCATACTAACAACAATCAATAAGTATTTACTAGGCAGCTACTATGTGTGTGGCACTGGGAATGTAAATCAGTAAATGAAACAATTCCTACTCCTAAGGAGCTTACATTCTAGGTTAGTAGTCCACAGAGAGATACATAGAAATATATAGAATAAAGAGAATAAATACAAATAAAAATAAAGTAGTAAAATACAAGGTAGTTTCAGTAGGAGGATATTAGTGGCCAGATCAGGAAAGGTGGTACTTGAGGGGCCAAGATGTAAAGAGCTTTAAAAGTTAGACAGAGAGTGAAGTGAGCAGAACCAGGAGAACATTGTACACATTAACAGCCACATTGTATGATGACTAATGTTGATAGACTAAGCCTTTCTCAGCAATGCAAGAATCTAAGACATCTCCAAAGGTCTCATGATGGAAAATGCTATCCACATCCAGAGAAAGAACTATGGAGTTTGAATGCAGATTGAAGCATACTATTTGCTATATTTTTTCTTCCTAAAACGGAAGAAAACTTTTGTTTCCTTTTTCTGGTGGTTCCTTCTATCGGTTCTAATTCTTCCTTACAACATCACTAATGTGAAAATATGTTTAATAGGAATGTGTATGTATAGCCTACATCAGATTGCATGCCATTTTGGGGAGAGAGGCGGGGTGGGAGGAGGAGAAAAATTTAAAACTCAAAAGCTTATGGAAGTGACTGTTGATAAATCAAAATAAATTAATAAAAAAATAGGTACATGAAAAGAAAAAAAAACGCTAGACAGAGAAGCTTATTTTCAAATCTAGAGACAACAGGAGACCACTAAAGTTAAATGAAATGATATGGTCAATTCTGCACTTAAGGAAAATCATTTTGGCAGAAGTGTGAGGGATGGACCACAGTTGGGAAAGACTTAAGGCTATCTGCTCAACATGCAAAGGGCCCCCTCTTGTTCCTTTAGTATTCTCAGGAATACCAATATACTGCCTGGGCAGTCTCTCATTTTTGCTACATGAACAGCTCACTTCCTTTTTTCTAGTAACACACATCTCTGATAATGTCTTTTATGCCATTTCTTATAAGGAAATAATCTCTGGTATCTTGCCAAACTGGTCTAGGTGACACAGTGTATTGAGCATTGGACTTGGAGTAAAGACCTGAGTTCAAATCCTACCTCAGACACTTACTAGGTATGCGACCCCAGGTAGATCACTTAACCTCTATCTGCCCCAGGTAGCAAAACTGTAAAATGGGGATAACAATAGCACCTACCTCCCAGGATTGTTGTAAGGATCAAATGACATAAAACTTGTAAAGCACTTAGCAGAGTGGGTCCTTAATGAATGTTTGTTTTCTTCCTTCCTTCCTGGTATAAAATATTCCATCACTCTTTCCTCACCTCCACCTCCTTTAAAGATCTCACTATGCATATGGAAATGCTCATCTGACAAATAAAGTTCAAAATTTAGAAAAATAAAACTCTAAAGAATCCCTAAGCTCATCAATGAAATATTTGAAAGAATGCCCAGAAAAAAAAAAAAGATCAGAGGGAGTCAAAAAAAAAAACCAAACAGGATTGCTTTGAAACCGAGGTGCTGCAATTATACTTTAAAAAAAGAAACAAGATGGACATGATAAAAACTGGCAATCTATTCTTTGTGGACGGATATGGTCATATTCATGGAAATTTGTCAGGTTCAAGATAACAAAAAATTGGGTTCTGCTTCCAGGAGCCAAGATGGCAGAGTAAGAAGTAAGTCATTCTCACCTTCCCTTACTGACCTCTGAAAACCCAGAAAAAATCCTGGAACAGCTAAACCAGCAGAAAGATGGGATGCAGCAGACCTGTAGCCCAGGAAGCTTGGGGGATTAATGGGAAAGGCCCCTCTAGCTCTGGAGGAGGGGGCGCAGTACAGGATAGGAGGCATCCCGGCCAGCTCCACCTCAGCATACCAGGGGGAGATCCTTAGCCCCCGGGTGGTAGAGTAGCAAGTGCCAACACTAAGGACCCCCCCCATAATTCCCAGTGCCTCTGTACAGGCAGGGGAACCAGTAGACACCAGCTCAGAAAACCATCCACACGCGATGGCATTTTCCAGCAGCCAAATCTCCCAGTGCCTCAACACAACTCTGGGAAGCACAATGCTCTATCCCACCCCGAGAGCTCCAGTGTTATTGATCCCATCTCAGAATCAGGTAAGCTGCCAGAACCCTACAGCTTCCAACTGCCAGCACCTGAAGCCCCAGCACACAAAGCCAGGGACCAGGTCCCAGGCTCCCAGCACAAGAAGCTTGGAGCAGTGCCTCCTGCGATCCAGCAGGAGACCTCAACGTTTTTTAAAAGTCAGGAAACAAACACCATGAGCAAAAACCAGAAATGGACAATGACCATAGATTCTTATTATAGGGACAGGGAAGATCAAAACACAAATGCAGAAAACGACAACATTGTCAATATACCCACATCTAAAAACTCAACAGGGAATATGAACTGGTCTCCAGCCCAAAAAGCCTTCTTGGAAGAGCTCAAGAAGGATTTTAAAAATCAAACAAGCAAAGTAGAAGAAAAATTGGGACAAGAAATGATAGGTATGCAAGAAAGAGTCAATAGCTTGGAAAAGGAAGGACAAAAATTAACTGTAGAAAATAAGTCCTTAAAAAATACAATTGGCCAAATGGGAAAAAAAGTACACTGAATAAAACAATTCCTTAAAAAGTAGAGTTGGCGGCCAAGACGGCAGAGTAAAAGCAGTGACTTACTTGAGTTCTCCCTCAAACCCCTCTAAATACCTGTAAAAAAATGACTCTGAACAAATTCTAGAGCAACAGAACCCACAAAAACAGAAAGTGAAACAAATTTCCAGCCCAAGACAACCTGGAAGGCCAACAGGAAAGGTCTGTTGCACCGGGCTGGGAGAGGAGCGCAGTTCAGCGTAGGCCACATCACAAGGCCCAGAAAACCCAGGGCAGGCTCCAAGGGACTGAATCAAGGGGAGCTGTGGTAGTTTTCAGACTTCTCAAAATGCCAAAAACAACTCAGAAGGTCAGTGGGAAAGGTTTGTTGGACCTGAGTGAGAGGAGCTTGGTCCAACCCTGGACCTAGCCCAGGCCCAGGGCGGCGGCCATAGCAGCAGTGGCTGCTTCCAGAAGTCATGGCCCACAGACAGTGGGGGGGATCAAGCAGCTGATCAGAAGGGGACTGCAGGGATCTCCTTGCTGGTGCTGAGGCAGGATTCTCTTGCTTCGCCCATGCTCAGATCTAGATTGCAGTCCTGGGTGACAGTTCTGAGGCAAGAGGAGTGCTGGTGTGGCAGAGTTTGTAGCTGCAGTGGAAAGAGAATCCTCCTCACAGTTCCAAACCAGAAAAGAGTGCTTGTGGTCACTCACAGACCAGAGCACAGGCCAGGAAAGGAGTAAATACCTCTCCTTTGACCTTGGAAGAACTGAAAATCTACAGGTTTCCAGAAGTACCTCTGAAAACAGCTGCACAAAACCCCTGAAGCTTGGGACAGTACACCCTCTATACTGGAAGCAGACCCCTACCTTAACAAAGAGTTTAAAAGTCAAGTAACTGGCTGGGA
>NW_020954610.1:18226942-18227765 GCF_900497805.2 Vombatus ursinus | reverse complement strand
CTTAAAAAATAGACTAACCCAAATGGCAAAAAAGGTCCAAAAAGCCAATGAGGAGAAGAATACCTTCAAAAGCAGATTGGTCAAATGGAAAAGGAAGTCCAAAAGCTCACTGAAGAAAATACTTCCTTAAAAATTAGAATGGAGTGGGGGCAGCTAGGTGGCACAGTGGATAGAGCACCGGCCCTGAAGTCAGGAGGACCTGAGTTCAAATTTGGCCTCAGACCAAACACTTGACACTTACTAGCTGTGTGACCCTGGGCAAGTCACTTAACCCCAATTGCCTTTAAAAAAAAAAAAAAAGAATGGAGCAAATGGAAGCTAATGACTTCATGAGAAATCAAGAAATTGCAAAACAAAACCAAAAGAATGAAAAAATAGAAGGCAATGTGAAATATCTCATTGGAAAAACAACGGACCTGGAAAATAGATCCAGGAGAGAGAATTTTAAAATTACTGAACTACCTGAAAGCCATGATCAAAAAATGAGCCTAGACATCATCTTTCAAGAAATTATCAAGGAAAACTGCCCTGATACTCTAGAACCAGAGGACAAAACAGAAATGAAAAGAATCCATCAATCATCTCCTGAAAAAGATCCCAAAAGGAAAACTCCTAGGAATATTATAGCCAAATTCCAGAGATCCCAGGTCAAGGAGAAAATATTGCAAGCAGCTAGAAACAATTCAAGTACTGTGGAAACAATCAGTATAACACGAGACTTAGCAGCTTCTACATTAAAGGACTGATAGACTTGGAATAAGATATTCCAGAGGGCAAAGGAGCTAGGATTAAAACCAACAATCTCCTACACAGCAAAATTGAA
>NW_020954610.1:18225727-18226905 GCF_900497805.2 Vombatus ursinus | reverse complement strand
TATAATCCTTCAGGGGGAAAAACAGACATTCAATAAAACAGAGGACTTTCAAGCATTCTTGCTGAAAAGACCAGAGCTGAATAGAGAACTGGACCTTCAAATACAAGACTCAAGAGAAGCATGAAAAGGTAAACAGGAAAGAGAAATCATAAGGGACTTACTAAAGTTGAACTGTTTACATTCCTACATGGAAAGATAATATTTGTAACTCATGGGACCTTAGTAAGTCATGTAATTCATGAGTATTAGGGTAGTTGGAGGGAATACATATATGGACAGAGGGCACAGGGTGTGTTGAAGATGAAGGGATGATAATCTAAAAAATAAAATTAAGGGATGAGAGAAGATTGAACTGGGAGAAAGAGAAAGGGAGAGGTAGAATAGACTAAATTATCTCACATAAAAGGCAAAAAGAAAGCTTTTACAGTGGAGGGGAAGAGGGGGGAAATGAGAGGGAATGAGTGAATCTTACTGTCATCGGATTTGGCTTAAGGAGGGAATAACATACACACTCAAATGGGTATGGAAAACTATCTTACCCTACAGGAAAATAGGGAGAAAGGGGATGGGGGTGGGATGACAGAAGGGAAGGCAGAATGGGGGAAGGGGTAATCAGAAGCAAATACTTTTGAGGAGGGACAGGGTCTAAGGAGAAAATAGAATAAAATGGGACAGGATAGGATGAAGGGAAATAGTCTTTCACAACATGACTACTATGGAAGCATTTTGCATGACTACACATGTATAACCTATATCAAATTGCTCACCCTCTCAATGAGGGTGGGTGGGGAGAGAATTTGAAACTCAAAGTTTTAAAAACAAATGTTAAAAATTGTTTTTATATGCAACTGGGAAATAAGATACAGACAAAGGAGTATAGAAATCTATCCTGCCCTACAGGAAAACAGAAGGGGAAGGGAAAAAGAGAAGGGGGGATGTGATAAAAGAGAGGGTAGATTAGGGGAAGGGGTATGTAGAACGCATGCCATCTTGGGGTGGGGGCAGGGGAGAGATGAGAAAAATTGAAACTCAAAATCTTGTGGAAGTGAAGGTTGATAACTAAACATAAATTAATTATTGTTTTAAATAGCCATTGATAAAATACAAAAAAAAAGTAGAATTGGCCAAATGGAAAAGGAGGTGCAAAATCTAATAGAAGAAAACAATTCGTTAAAAAC
>NW_020954610.1:18224990-18225539 GCF_900497805.2 Vombatus ursinus | reverse complement strand
GAATATTGTAGCCAAATTCCAAAATTACCAGATCAAAGAGAAAATACTGCAAGCAGCTAGAAACAAACAATTTAAATATCATGTAACCACAGTCAGGATGACATAGGACCTTGCAGCTTCTACATTAAAAGATTGGAGGGTGTGGAATAAGATATTCTGCAAGGCAAAGGAGCTTGGATTACAACCAAGAATCAATTACCCAGTGAAACTGAGCATAATCTTTCATGACATTCAACACAATAGGGGACTTCCAAACCTTACTGATGAAAAGACCAAAGCTCAATAGAAAAATTGATCTTCAAATACAAGACTCAAGAGAGGCATAAAATGGTAAACAGGATGGAAAAAAAAAAACCAAACCAACAACATGTTATTAATGAGGGAAAATTGTTTACATTCCTACAAGGGAAGATGACACTTGTAACTCTTGAGAACTATATTGCTATTATGATATTTAAAAGGGATATACATAGACAGAGGGCATGGGTATAAGATGACTTTGATTTGACAATAAAAAACCTAATTAAGTGGTAAAAAGGGATTGTACTA
>NW_020954610.1:18223977-18224949 GCF_900497805.2 Vombatus ursinus | reverse complement strand
GGAGAAGAGGAAAGGAGGAGGCAGACAAGGGTAAATCACATCACATGAAAAGGCACAAAAACCTAATATAGTAAGAGGGAAAGAAGGGAGGGAGATGAGCATTATTTGAACCTTACTCTCATCAGATTTGTTTCAAAGAGGAAATAACATAAGTTAGGCATATAAATCTAACTTACCTCATAGGAAGTAAGAGAGGAAAGGGAAAAGAAAAGGGAGGAGTGAGTAGAAGGGAGGGAAGAAGTAGTAAGGGTAAAGGGGGAGAAAAAGGAGGGGGCTAATAGCAGAGAGGGTAGGTTGGGGGAGGTAGTGGTCAGAAGCAAAACACTAGCGAGGAGAGAAAGGGAGAAAGCAGAGAGAAAAGAATAAACGGGGAAGAAACAGGATGGAGAGAAAGACACAGATAGTAAATATAACTATGAATGTGAATGGGATGAACTCAACCATAAAACAGAAGTGGATAGCAGAGTGGATTAAGAACCATAATCCTACAATATGCTATTTACAAGAAACACATTTGAAACAGACCGATACACACTGAGTAAAGGTAAAAGGCTGGAGAAGAAAATGCTTCAGTTGAAGTAAAAAAAAAAAAAAAAAGCAGGGGTAGCAATTCTGATCTCAAACAAAGCAAAACCAAAAATAGATCTAATTAAAAGAGATAAGAAAGGAAACTACATCCTGCCATACACAATGAAGTAATATTACTAAACATATATGCACCAAGTGGTATAGCATCCAAATTCTTCAGAAGTTAAGGGAGTTACAGGAAGAAATAGATAACAAAACTATACTAGTAGAGGACCACAAACTTCCCCCTCTCAGAACTAGATAAATCTAATCACAAAATAAACATGAAAGAAAGTTAAAGCGATCAACAGAATCTTAGAAAAGTTAAATATGGTGGACCTCTGGGGGAAAATGGAATGGGAATAGAAAGGAATATGCCTTTTTCTCAGCAGTACACAAAAACTA
>NW_020954610.1:18204094-18223877 GCF_900497805.2 Vombatus ursinus | reverse complement strand
AACAACAAATCATAGAAACAATCAATAACTTCATCCAAGAGAATGGCAATAATGAAACAACATACTAAAACTTATGGGATGCAGCAAAAGCGGTTCTTAGGTGAAGTTTTATATCTCTAAATGCTTACATGAATAAAATAGAGAAAAAGGAGAGAATTGGGCATGCAAGTAAAAAAGCTAGAAAAAGAACAAATTAAAAATCCCATATTAAATACCAAATTAAAAATTCTGAAAACCAAAGGAAAAATTAAGAAAATTTAAATTAAGAAAACTCTTGAACTAACAAATAAAACTGAGCTGATTTTATGAAAAAAAACACAATAAAATAGATAAACCTTTGATTAATTTGATTTAAAAAAAAGAAGGAAATCAAATTGCCAGAATCAAAAATGAAAAGGGTGAATTCATCATCAATGAAAAGAAATCAAAACAATAACTAGAAGCTATTTTGCCCAACTGTATGCCAATAAATTTGACAACCTTAGTGAAATGGATGAATATTTACAAAAATATAAATTGCACAGATTAACAGAAGATGAAATAAAATACATAAATAACCCCATTTCAGAAAAAAGAAATTGGAGAAGCCATCAATGAACTCACTAGGAAAAAATCTCCAGGGCCAGATGGATTTACAAGTTAATTCTATCAAACATTTAAAGAACAACTAATTCCAATACTACATAAACTGTATGGGAAAATAGATGAAGAAAGAGTCCCATACCAAATTCTTCTTATGATAAAAATATAGTGCTGATACTTAAACCAGGAAGAACCAAAACAGAGAAAGAAAATTAGAGACTAATTTCCCTAATGAAGATAGATGCAAAAATTTTAAATAAAATATTAGCAAAGAGATTACAGCAACTTATCTCAAGGACAATACACTATGAACAGGTAGGATTTATATCAGGAATCCAGGACTGGTTCAATATTAGGAAAACTATCAGCAGAATTGAACATATTAGCAACAAAACTAACAGAAATCATATGATTATCTCAATAGATGCAGAAAACGCTTTTGACAAAATACAACACTCATTCCTATTAAGAAACACTAGAGGGCCAGGTAGGTGGCGCAGTGGATAGAGCACCGGCCCTGAAGTCAGGAGGACTTGAGTTCCAATCTGGTCTCAGACCAAACACTTGACACTTACTAGCTGTGTGACCCTGGGCAAGTCACTTAACCCCAATTGCCTAAAAAACAAACAAAAAAAAATACCCCAAAACAAAAACAAAAAACAACAACACTAGAGAGCATGAGAATAAATGAAGTCTTCCTTAAAATGATAGATAGCATCTATCTAAAACCATCAGCAAGCATTATATGCAATGGGGACAAGCTAGAAGCATTTCCAATAAGAACGGGGATGAAACAAGGATGTCCATTATCACCACTGTTATTCAATATTGTACTAGAAATGTTGGTTTTAGCAATAAGAGAAGAAAAAGAAATTGAAGGAATTAGAATAGGCAAAGAAGAAACAAAGCAATCACTGTTTGTAGATGGCATGATGATATACATAGAGAATCCTAGAGAATCAAGTAAAAAATTACTTTAAATAATATACTTTAGCTCTCTCCAGACTTTTATCTCTAAACTACAAAGGAAAGGAAGTTCTAATATAAATAATTTCCCCTAAAGTCAAACACTCTATAGTGAGGAACAACTCACTCAATGTCTTGTCAAAAAACATAAAATAGATTTACTGTCTTTGGAGGGAAAAAGCTACCTACTTTCAACTGAAAACCATAACATGCACTGTGGAATGATGGTTTGCACTCAGATACACTTCTATAAAGGGTTTTCCATTTCACTGTCCTCCCCCTCACACACACCTTTCCCTTTGCACAAAGTATGCTAACATTTTTTTTTCCGGTACTCATTTTAGTGGCCTTGAAATAAATTTGCAATTATAAGTTAATTCACAACATATTACCATCTAAATAAGATATTGACATGGTTCTGTTTCTAAGAAGACCTCTAAAGGTTTAAGACAACATTCCTAACAGTTTTTCAAAGTGTCTAACAAAATACCCATGAGCCAGTTGTAAAAACATAGTTCAGGTATCTTGGCAAAAAGGATAAACCCAAAGCATTATCATTAATTTTTTTTAAAAGTTGAAATTTAAGAAACATTCTTAATGTAAGAAGAAATTTCGCTTAGAGTCCTATGTTACATATGGGTTAAGAGCTGAAATAGGAAGCCATTCCACAGAACAGCTTAAGACACATCTAACATCTGAAATACTAGATGTAAATGGATCTCCAACAAAACCGGGAAAAAAATCAGATTGGATAAAAATATATTAGTTAAAGGTAACACATTTAATCTAAAAGACTAAAATAGGTTCAAAATGAAAAAGTAGCCTATAATTTGCTGTGACACTGACAACTCATAAAAAATGTTGAATGCTAATTATTAAGTATTAAAAGAAATGAATAGACCTTATGCTAAAATGAACATTTTTCTCTATGTGTATTTATCTAACAATTTTGCAACAAAATTCATAAAGAAAAATTTACCAGACTTATGGAAAGAAATAACTTAAATCAATAATAGTGATTGATTTAAATCACCTCACTACCAGACTATGATGAAAAATTAATTATCCTGGTAGTTCTATTTGGCTATCTGACTAGTTAACTATGTTCCAATTTTGTATTGTTTTGCACCTATTGACACAATTTAGTATGAAAGTTTCCCACTGAAAAGAGAAAAGAGGGTATTTAACCAGACCTCTGACAGTAAACCAAGACATTAAGAATTAAGGCAAGACAAGCTCTGGTTAAACACCCTCTTTTCTCTCTGTAAAATGAGAGAGAGATAATAATAGCAGGTCCATCAGAGGATTGTTGTGAAGATTGAATAAGATTATATATATAGATATATAGATGTGTGTACACACACACACATATATATATACACATATATATAAAGTACTTTGTAAATTTTAAGTAGCTATACAAATGCTAGCTGCTAGTTACTAATTTCTTCAAGTATAAAATGAAGGGGTTATACTATGATCTCTCAGACCCCTTCCTGCCCCAGAGCAAGCTATGAATCTAAAATTCAACCCGGCAGGAGATGTCAATTTATTTAAAGCAATATTTCTACAAAAATGACAATGCACATATGTAAAAATAAAGATCTAGGGGCACTTGATGGCACAGTGGATAGAGTACCAGCCCTGGAGTTAGGAGGACCTGAGTTTAAACCTGGCCTCAGACACTTACTAATTGTGTGACCATGGACAAATCATTTAACCCCGATTGCCTCCCCCCACCCAAAAAAAAAATCTAAGCACAAATCCTTTGGGGCACTCCTATTTCAAAAAGATAATTTAAGTTATTATAGTAACTGCACAAAATCCACACATTTTCCAGCCTATGCCCAGGCCTCCGTAATTAAGTTCCAACCCCAACAATGCTTTAAGGTGAATTTTGATTACTCTTATAGGGATGATACCTGAGGATGGCATGCTAAGTGTTCTTCCTATTAGTGTCTACAGGAGGAATCCTGAATTTATCCTCTCATCAGATTAAAGAAATTTTTGAGTTTTCTTCCCCAGCACCAGAGTCCAACAAAAGTGGCACTATTGGTACACAAGGCTCGGCCACCATAGAAGCATGTCCAGATTGGGGTTGGGCTTAGTAGACACTCCTCTCGGGTTTTTCCCTTGGTGGAAGCAGTGACACCACCCAATAACTAATAACCAGGACCATGCTGTCTGCTGTTACAGAAGCAACAAACACTGTCTTTCTCTCCTCTCCCCCCAGGGGGATCAAGTGACATGGGTTGGAAGAGCCAAAGAAAATGTTTTAGAAAGGAAGACTGGAAAAAAAGGAACTAGAAGAACACAGAAAGCTGGGTAATGCCCCAGCTGAAGTAGATGAGGAAGAAAAAGATGTCAATCTTCACGGTACATAGATCCATCAAAAAGACTCACACTAAAGCATCAAGAAATCCCAACCTAAGAAACAAAGTATAGTTCATAAGGAGAATGGCATAAGAGGGGCGTAAAAGAGAATATCGTGACTACAAAATACTCCAAAAGAGTACCAGATGAACATATCCAACCTCAGCTCACATTTGACTATGTTAGTAAAAGTGAAATTGCTACAACTCCAAAGAATATATGAAGATTGTGGAAGAATATGCTAAAGTTGATCTGGCTAAACATACACTGAAAGCTCAGAAGCTACAGGAAAGTTAATGGAGCAAGTAAATTCACCAAAACATCAGTGGGGAGAACGAAATTCTCATTGAAAGAGACCATAACAGTATTTGAGAAGACAATGCTAAATATTTGTGAAATTTAGATCCCAATTCTGCCTACTAGGATCCAAAAACAAGATCAGAGATAATCCGTATGGCAACACAAAAAGAAATCTTGATAAAGTACAGGAAACATTTTGATACACTGGAGATACAATTTTAGTTGCACAGTTGTTTGCTGGGAAGGCTTATGACAAAGGATATGAAGTGCATCTCCAAGCAGATCCAACAAAACTGAAGTTGTCTTTTTAAACATAAACTTGGGATCACTGAAAGTATTACCCAATTTTTCCAACGCTATCTAACCAATTCTCTTCTTATTCATTCATTCTGGGCCCAATTCGTTGCTCACCTGTGTACAGCTCCTGTCCCAAATGTGTACTGCCACATTTCCTCAACAGACTGGCAATACAACTGCATACTTACTATTCACAATCTCATAATGAGAATAGGCATTTTTCATCCATTTTGTTTTTCCTGTATAACTATTAAATTCATCTCTTTTTAGCATATCTACTAGATAAGTTTTTTGAGAAAAAAGCTCAGTCTTAATAGTTTTTGGACTCCTCTCACCTCTCAGCACAGTACCTTATGATATGCCCTTAATAAATGTCTGTTGGATTGAGTTTGAAATGCAAGTAAATTGATTAGCACTTGATCCAAATTCAGAACCCTCTGCCCTCCAAACCCCATTTCTTTAATCATGTTTAAAGCTGGAATGCATGGCGGGTGTGTTGCCACTGCACACTGTCCCCTGTTTGTCACATAAGCCATGGCAACCAACCATCATCAATCTGTCTCTGGTCTGAGTGCAGCGAGAGAGTTGTATCTTTTTGCTGTGTTTTCAGTCATTACTAAATGTAAACAGTAAGAAAACCTCTAAGGCATTCACTTGCTTGGGGTTACACTGCCAGAATGTGTCAATGGCCAAACCTGAACCCTGTGCTCCATCTACTATGTCACCCTCTCATAAAATCAGCTAAATAGGTGTCTCATATATATACTTTTTTTTTCAGTGAATTTCAGAGAAAATCCAGTGGTAGCTTCTGACATTTCAAAAAAGACTGTCTAGGTACTTGGACTTCACATATTTTCAATGCATTGATCTTTCCAAGTTCTCAAAATTGTCATATTTAATGAACAATCATTTCACTATGCAAAAAGCATTCCCATGTTCATTCTCATTTTGCAAGCCCAGGTTTTCTGAAGTGTTAGCTTCAGTTTATTTTGACAATGTGGTGGTCTTCAAATGGTTATAAGTAAAATAAATGGTTACAGAATAAAAAAAAAAAGAAAAAGAAAAAAAAGAAAACCTGAAAAATGTACCAAAACTTGTAACGCTTAGCAAAGCAAATTTTTTTAACACTGATGTGATTTCATAATAAATAAAAATCTTGAAATTTCTTTTTTTAATATGGTTTATTTGCAAAATATTTTAATTATTAATTACACCTTTACTTGGAAAGTGATCCGCCAGTATCCACCTGAAGACCTTTACAAATGGATAGTTAAGGAGTGAGGGTGAAATAATCAGGATGCTCCCTGATCAACTGATTTCCTCCCCAGCCCAACAAATGAAATTACATAAGGTAAGAGGGAGGTAATAGAAATAAAAGTATTAAGATTTTTTTTTTAAGTGCAAGAAATGGCTGCTTTTTAAAGTGTTTACTTTTTTAAGCCCCTTTATGAGGGTCAAGGCAAACTTCATAGAATTAGAGGGTAACTAGCCAGTGGCTACACCTCTGATGACCCTTTAGCTTAAAAACTAAGACATTCTAGAAATTGGTGGTAGAAAAGTGTGAACACTGGCAGTCAAGAAGAGAGCTGGTTATATAAACAAGCCAGCCTTTAAGGGAAAATCCTCACCTTGGGGTAGGGGAAGAATAGGATTTCTTTCCCTCCTCCACTCCCCCACCTCATCAGTCACAAAGTCTAGTAGCAGAGTTATTCCTCCAGTGGGAGAGTTTAATCTAGTCCAAAGGTCAATGCAGGAGATCAAAAGAGTTTTGTGAGTGGAGAGGAGTCAAGAGACAGTTGACTCTGGTCACTGGGTGTAAAGATAAGAAAAACAATAGCATAGGCAGGGTAGAGGCAATGTACCCTGGTGGAAGCATGAGAAGGCACCATAAGAAGGGAAAGGAGAGAGAGGGTTTTGGGAAGATGGAGGAGTAGGTCAGAAAATTTCAAGGTCTCAAGATTCTCCTCCACAAATGAGATAAAATAGCACCTCAGGACAAACATAGGGCACTAAAAATAAATAGGAGAAGGGGCAGAACTGGGATCCTCCAGGGGCAATGAGAGATAGGAAGAAAAATCCTTGGATGAGGTTTGGTCCAGGAGAAGAATAAATACCTCCAGGCTAGGGACCATTTAAACAACGAGCAGCAAGTCCTAGTAGCTGGGTTGGGAGGCTGCCTTAGCCCCAGCCACAGGAACTTTTACCCTGGGGCAGTGAGGGGAGTTGGGTGTCTCAGCACGGGAAGATTGAGGGAAACTCTGCTGACAAGAGACATCAGACCCAGCAGTGCTGTGGACACTTGGCGGGTGAGAAGGAACCGGCACATGCCCAGTGAGTGCAGAAGCAGTGGGGCAGGGACACTGCTGGCTGTGGGCACTTAAACAGGAGGCTGGAGGTTTGGGTTTGGGTTCAAGGTCAGAGAGGAGAATAGAAGGAGGATCTGAGGCCCAAGGCACCATCCTCAATACCCCAAAACTAGAGGTGATTACAAAAAATTAAGCTATTATCTAAAAAAGGAAAAAATTTTTGCACAGGCGAAGGAGAAATATTAGGAATAAAGGAGACTGGGGTCTGTCTTTCAGAGGATACTGAAGCAAAGAAACCCTCTTCCACCCCAAAGAATAATGTCAAATGGTCACCTACCCAAAAAGAATTCATAGAAGAACTTTAAACAGACTTTAAAAATCAAGTGAGAGAGATTGAGGAAAAACTAAAACAATAAGAAGAAGAACAACAACAAAAACAATCAAAGAAAAACAAGATTATGTAAAGAAAGTCAACCAATTAGAAAAGGAGATCCAAATCTTAAGGAAGAAAACAACTCCTTGAAAATCAGAATGGGGCAAGGGGAAGCTAGTGAAGTCATGAGAGACCAAGAAATAATAAAACAAGTTGTAAAGAATGAAAAAATAGAAGAGAATGTGAAACATCTCATAAGAAAAACAACTGATCTGGAGTACAGATCAAGAAGAGAAAACATAATAATAATTGGACTACCTGAAAGCTATGATCAAAAAATGAATCTTGATACAATAATACAAGAAATAATAGAACAAGACAGGTTAAGTAGAAATAGAAAAAAATTCACAGATCACCACCTGAAATCCTACAATCCTACTTAGGATCCTACGAGGAAAACCCACAGAAATATTATAGTCAAATTCCAAAACCCCCAGTTCAAGGATAAAAATATAATGAGCAATAAGAAAAAAACAATTTACATATGGCTGTGCTGAAATTAGAATCACAAAAGACCTGGCAGTAGCAACACTAAAAAACTGGATCTTGTAACACTATATATCGAAGGGCTAAAGAACTGGGCTCCTGGACGAAATTCTCATACCCAACAAAGCTAAGCATGATCTCAAATGGAAAAAAAAAATGAATGTTTAATGAATTATCAGACTTTCAGGACTTTGTTTAAAAAAAAAACCTGAACTTAATTGAAGATTTGACATATAAGAACAACAAGAAATATAAGGTACATACCAAAGACTAATTATAAGAGACTCAATAAGTACTGTTTACTTTTCATCTATGTAAAATGCAAAATGTATGTCTAAGATCACTATTACTAAATGGGTAGTCCATAAGAAAGATTTGGGTAGAGCTGAGCATATGACTTCAAAAAAGTAAAACCATTCAGGAACAGCTAAAAAGAGTATTTTACACAAATGAGGTATGGGAGGAAGAACCCATAGAGAGGAATTAGATGGGAGAGGAGGGCTGCTAGCTCTGGAAACCTACTTTCATCAGGAATGGGTTTGAGGGAACAACATCTAAAAGAGTGTAAGTCTTCTAAATTTAGAAAGAAATAAAACACCAAGGAGATAGGGAGTGGGGAGAGGATAAAGGAGGGTTCTTTAGAGGAGAGGGTGAGGGAGTAGGTTAAACGGGGATATAGAAGGGTGTTTAGATTAATGGGAATGGGAGGATAAAGGAGGGATAGTTGGAAGGGGCATAGGTTAAGTAATAGGAGGGCAAGGCAGAAGTAAAGTAGAGACATCAGGAGGGATAGGAAATAACAGATACACACAAACAAAAAAAACAAAGATTAGGAGTAGAATCTCTTAGGGAAAGTATATGTTTATATGTATGTATGTATGTGTGTATATGTATGTATATATCAATATTTATACATAAATATATCCATGCCTAATTGTAGCCTGGTGAGGGAGAAGGGGAAGGAAGGAGGAAAAAAAAGAACAAAGTAAAAAATATATAGCAGAGAATAAAAGAAAACCTACAAGGAAGCAAAGAAAAGAAAAGATGGACAGCTTTTAACACAACATGTAGCAATTAATACATAGGCTTTCTTGAAATGGAAATTTATTGCTATATATTTTGAATCTTCTCTTATATTCTGCACACGTTTTTTTCTTTTCTCATTTTATATGTTTTAATATTTAAGTTTATATATATTTAAGTTTTAGTATTCAAGTCCAAAATAAGTTCTGTCATCTGTGAAGAGAGTACCATAACTCTCAGATACTATTAAAAAAAAAACCAAACAACTTTATAGAAACCTTGAAGAAACAAGGCCCCATTTCTCCTTGCCTAGCCCAAGGAATGGCTAACAGGGTATTATAACAAACCAGATGAGAAGAAAACTCTAAAGCATTGCAGGCTGATAGACGAAAACAAAGCTGGGGGCTTTGCAGGGCCCTATGAAATGTTCCGCATTTTATTTGGTGAGTCAACTATCCTACTTATGTGCGGGTCATCTCTCCTAAGATACAGCACCATGTGGAAAGCCACAAAAGGGGTAACTTTTGATAGTAATACCAGCATCAATTGCTGAGGTCATAGAAGGAAACAAGTTGCCATGAATCCAGGGTAGATATTCTTTAAAGGGTTCCTCATGATCTGATAAAGATCACCTCCAATGTAAATGAATATACCTACTACAAAGCCTGGTGGTCTGGCAGAGACTATTACTTTGCCATCCAAAGGACATGCACAACGCCCTTGGGATACTTGGCCCAGCTCCAGAATGAGTCTAGCTCTAAGCATGCAAACTTTCACTCTTACATATTTCCTTTTTATTACCTTTTCAAAACAGACTTTTAAATACTTTGGACCACTGGTGGCAGAAGGACTAAGAGCACAATTTACACATAGTGTAGGAAGTTATTTCAAATAGAGGAGGATATCCGATTACTAAAAAGGTCCATAAACTAAAACCTTCGCCTATCTCTAACAGTATGAAAAGAAAGCTGCTGGGTGCGTACTTAATCAAGAGAAGCTAAGTACTTCCTCACGTGAAGTTTGAGCATCCCCAAAGCTATGACCCATCAGGCCACTAAGAGTCTACAGTTATAAAAGCCTTCAGTCTACATAGAAAAGTAGCCTAGACCAGCTGGATTCAAGCCCTGCTTCTGACACACCAAACGCATGACTACCAGCAAAAAAGAAACCACTTGACCTCTCAGGGCCCAGTGATTTCTCCAAGACAGTAAATTATAGGGGCCTCGACAATCTGCATAAGTGGTTTAAGTTTCCATACTAGGAGTTCCCTAGAAAATGAAATCAAAGGTCCTGACCCTCTTCCAAAAAAAAAAAGTTTTAACATTTAATTCATCAAAGGTGGATTCTCCCTATAATGTCACACTTGATATTTCCATTAGGGAAATATTCCTAAGGCCTTAGACTAGGGGATTTCAACAATTTCTCAGGAAAAAATAAAAAAAAAGAACAAAAACAGCTTAGTCATCCCTATATGCTTTGGGCCGCTAAGAGGCACAGTGGATGGAGCCCTGGCCCTGGAATAAGAAGGACCTAAATTCAAATACGGCCTCAGACACTAGCTGTGTGACACCGGGCAAGTCACTTAACTTAACCCTGTTTGCCTGTTTCCTCATCTGTAAAATGAGCTGGAGAGGGAAATGGAGAGTATCTTTGCCAAGAAAACCCCAAACAGGTACGGTCTTGTTGATGTTGTTGTTGGAATGTGGGGATTTTTGTGGGGAGAGATGGGGAATGAGCTACTGTTTACTGAAAGGGGGAGAAAAGTCCTCACTGCCGAAAATATTTTCAATCCAAGTTGGAAAGATCTAAGTACAAATGAAGTTTTGTGGTTTCACCAAATACAGCAACAGTATAAACAAGTATTTTTAGAATTGGCTGCTTGGAAAGTCCCACTCAACTTTTTATATAATTGTTTCTTTCTTACTGATGTCAAAGATAATAGTAGTTAACAGAGAGACCAAATAATTCCTTGTCCCCAGAAGCTCCTTGTAATAATGTGTGTGTCCTAGAGAAGAGTTCTCTCAATATCTCAATGACTTTATCCTAGAAATCAGGGAAACCCTGGCTCCAAGCAGCTCAGGTACATGGAAAAAAAAGAGTGATAGGTGTTGAAAAGAAGCATGTCAATCGCAAGGATAGCTCTGTGTGAGCGTGTTAAGGGTGTGGGGAAGGGGACTTAAGCAACTGTTAAATGCAAGCAATAATGCACTTTGTCCATTTAATTAGATGTACATAGATAGAATACTCTATATAATATACAGATTTTACAATAAACTAAGGCTCAAAGGTGATTTTACTACGGCTACCCCAACTAGGAGTAAACCTGGAGTAAGACCAAGGTTTTCTGGTCCTTCATATTTTGCTTTACATGGCTGTCTCCCTAAATCTGTCTATGCTTGTAAAAAAAAAAAAAGTCATCGCAAGCCAAGAAGTAAAATATGCAAAAAGGATAGAGAAACTCATTTCAAATGTGGATAAACCTTTGGTTTTGCAAGATTCATTATGAATATGAAAATAAAGCACATGATGAAGCTGTAACTGACCAGAACCAGAGCTCAGAAAGTGGGAATGATTTTAAAAACTTGTCCATATGGATAAAGTTATACTGAAGGAATATTTTCATCTTTTTTTCTTTTTAGCAGAGAGTGAAGTAGGTCTAAAAGCATCTCTTTTATTTAAAAAAAAAATTCTTTCCTTTGCTTAACATTGAAGAGGGCAGTAGGTAAAAAAAAAAAAATAAAGAATACAATTAATGGCTTTGTCTATTTTCAGTTTTTGTAGAATTCTCAAATTGGCAAAATCATATATATTACATCCTGTATAAGGCTGCTCCAATCAATATGTTTTCACAATTACATCCTTATGGTAGTATAACACTTAATATAGTGTTTATCCTTATAACTATGTCCTGCTCCAACACCTCATTGTGCCATGGAAGTGACTCAAGGCTATACCAGTGAAGCACAAATTCTGCAAGTTCAACCATCCCAGAAACATTTGGAATACAGTCCCAGCAACAGCCTACACCTGTTACTGTTTTTTAATATTTAGTATCAAAGTTAAGGATGGATACTGCTCCTAGGGGAAAAATAGGCTTTAACATTTGTATATTTTTATATTTTAATTGTATATAACCTTTGACCAAGCAAAGCCACCACTAGGTCTTAAAAAAAAAAGGGAAAGGACTTATATGTACAAAAATATTTATAGCAGCTCTTTTTATAAAAGAATTGGGAAATTGAGGGGATGCCCATCAATTGGGGAATGGCTGGACAAATGGCAGTATATGATTGTGATGGGATACTATTGTACTATACCATCCCATACCATACTATAAGAAATGATGGTAGGATGCTTTTGGAAAAACCTAGAGTTACATGAACTGATGCAAACTGAAATGAAGCAGAACCAGGAGAATACTGTACACAGTAATAGCAATTATTGTACAATGATCAACTGTCAATGACTTGGCTATTCTCAGCAATACAATGATCCAAGACAATTCCAAAGGACTTATGATGAAAAATGCTATCCATCTCCACAGCAAAAACTGATGGAGTCTGAATGCAGATTGAATCATACTTTTTTCTGTTTTCTTTGCTTTTTTATGTTGGGGGTTTTTTTTGTTTGTGTTTTCTTTTACAACATAACTAATATATAAGTATGTTTTTCATGACTGCACATGTACGATCTATATCAAATTTCTTCCCTTCTCAATGGGGGGGATAGAGAATTTGGAATTCAAAATTTTAAAAAGCAAATGTTAAAAATTGTTTTTACATGTCATTAGAAAAAATAAAATATTTTTACAAAATTATATACTTTTAAATCCACTCTTTTTTGAGTTTTTCCAGTCATTCTGGAAAGCAATTTAAAATTATACTAAAAATTGATTAAAATATCTGTATTCTTTGACCCAGCGACCTTAGGGATTACTACCAGGCATACATTCCAAAGAGGTAAAAGTCAGAAAGAAATGTCTCATACACTTCAAAATATTTATAACAGCTCTTTTTGTGACAGCAAGGAACTAGAAACAAAGTTCATGCCCACTGATTGGGAAATGGCTAAATAAGTTGTGATATGTGAATATAATAGAATATTATCTCACTGTAAGAAATGATGAATGTGAAGAACACGGAGAAGCATGAGAAGACTCAAATGAATTGATACAAAGTAAAGTAATCAAAAACATGAAAACAGGATACAATGACACCAATGTAAAGAACCACCACCAAAAAAACCACCAAAAAACTGAAACTGCTGTATAATTATGGCCCTGATTAAGAGAAAACAAAATGCACCTCTCATCTTTGAAGAGGTCAGCGACTATGAGTGTGAAATACTAAATATGTTGTCAGACTTGGTTGAGTACAGGTCAGTTTTGCTGAACTTTTCTCCTTTACTTTTTTATTCTCTGTTGAGACACCCTGCTGGGATGGGAAGGAAAGAAGGATAGATTTGGAAATGAAGGGCATATAAAAACAAAATGTAATCTATTTTCTTAAACCTACTCATCCCAAAACTTGTTATTGCTTCTAAACTTCCATATTTTTTCCTCCCACTCTCTTCTCACATACCCTTCCACCCAGGTGGCTCATAGTAAGCGCACAAAATATTTGTAGACTGAACCAAATCTAGATTTAACAGATTAGAACTATCTGGCCCACAGCCAAATGAAAGGAATGAGTAACAGCTGTATTTTAGAAGCTTATGACAGCTGACAGAAAAACCACTGTGCCATTAACAAATCTGACAACTCCTCTTCATAATTATATAATGTGCTGACATTTACATTTAACATTTCATCATAACCTCTCTTATCCCCATTTTGCAGACAAGGTAACAGACCTAGAAAGGTAAAAAGGCAGGTGACTTGAATTGGAGAGGACCTAGTTGCCCTTGATGAATTAAATTCATGTCAATCAAACGAATATCTTAAGGAACTGAAAAAAAAAAAAAAAACTGGTGCATGTAGTTGCTGAGCCACTGTGAGATATCTGAAAGATCATAGAGAATGGGAAATACCAACTGTTGCCCCAAATTTCTTTTAAAAAAAAGTGAGAAAGAATAAAAGAACTGAATATATCAATTGATTGCTTGGAAAATTACAAAATGAATCATAAAGAGATGGTTAGTAAACATCTTTTTATTTTATTTTCAACATTGTTACGATCTTTTGCTTTTCCTTGTCTAAAATCTCTGATTCAGAGTTCAAAAATATTTTTTTAAAATGTATTAGTACGTCACCTACTCACCTACATTTCCCCATGTATCCCCTTCAAGCTCTCCCCTTTGCAAAAACACCACAGTTCAGCTACATTAATGAACATTTACAAAATTAGGACATTATCTTCAGTGTCACACATTCATAGACCTCCTATTCTGCAAAGAAGAGAAAGAGATATATTTTCATCTCTTCTTTAGGGACAAGGGTGTTCCTCATAATTCTGCAGCATTCAGGTTCAATTGTTTTGTCACTATTCTTTCGATTTACACTGTTGTATTCGTTGCACGTACTGATTTCCTCTTTCTCTTTACTTGACTGCATCAGTTCATTTGAACTTTTCACATGTTTTTCTATACTCTTCAAATTTCTCATTACTTACAGCACAGGAATATTCATTACATTTAAGCCCCACAACTGTTTAGCCAGTCCCCAATTAATGGGTGCCCATTTTGTTTACAATTCTTTGCTGTACTACAAAATGTGCTTCTATAAATATTTTGTTGTATGTGGGATTTTTCTTCCTGTCTTTGCCTCCTTTGGGTATATGCTTAGCAATGGGATCTCTGGCTCAAACAGTCTGGCATTTTAGTTACTGTCTTAGTACAATAAAGGTTGGACAAAAGCTTAGCTTCACCAACAGTCTATCAGTATGCCTATCTTCCCAATACACACAGTTTACTGGATGTGAGGCGAAACCTGAATTGTTTTGATTTGCGTTTCTTATTAGTAACGTGAAGTAGTCTTTCATAAGGTTTTTAATAGTTTGCAATTCTTCTTTTGAGAACAGTTTGTTTATATGTTTTCACAACTTATCCAATGGAGAATGGTGTTTGAGCTCATGTATTTGCATCTGGAATTACAGACCTATTTCTTCATTTACAAAAATTACTGCAACTGTCTACGTGACAGACAATTGTGAAAATAAATTTGAGCTTTGGGCTCTTAGGCAAATTAATCTGCAAAGCAGATATTGTAGTAGAAAAAGTTAAATGGGGAATGTGATTTTAGAAATACCTACCCAAACAACGGAGAAGCAGAAATCAGGAAGTGCTTTCAACAATTAAAAGCTGACTCCCTCCCTCCCTATGTTTCTAACATAATATTCTCTTCACTACTATTTTAAGATTTTCATATCTTACAATATCACTATCTTTAAAAAACCAAAGTTAGGGGCAGGTAGGTGGCAAAGTGGATAGAGCACCGGCCCTGGATTCAGGAGGACCTGAGTTCAAATCCGGCCTCAGAAACATAACACTCACTAGCTGTGTGATTGTGGCCAAGTCACTTAACCCCATTGCTTAGCCAAAAAACAACAACAACAACAACAAAACCAAAGTTACTGGTGATCCAATAGACAATAGGGAAATATATGGTGGACACAAGTAGGGTGCAACATATTTCTAGTGACGTCTTATAGGAAAGAGGTGGTATGAGGGAATATCATTTAAGAAATGGGCAACCAGAAAAGGAAAGCGGACAATCATATAACTACAGGAAGAGATAATAGTGAAAAATAATAAACCTTTTTTCAATGAGAAGTATTTAGGCTTACCAAATTTGTTTGCTTCTGGAAACCAGCACATACTCATTCTACATTTTGCTCTGGAATATTATTCTTTTTAAACAAGTCAACCAAGCAATAAAGATTTACTAAACACTTAACATGTGCTAGGCTCCGGGGAAACAAAGAAGGGCAAAAGACAGTTTCTGGCCTCAAGGAGCTCACAGTCTAATGGGAGAGACAGCATGTAAACAACCAGGCACAAACAAGCCCGATACAGAATAAATTGGAAATGACTAAAGGAGCAAAGGGTCTAATCTAAAACTAAAGAGGACGATGAGAGGCTTCCCATAAAAGGTGGGATTTTTATCTGGGATTTGAAGGAAGCCTCGAAGCAGAGATGGGAAGGGAAAGCATTCCAGGCATGGGGGTTGTTGTGGTTGTTGTTCAGTCATTTCAGTTGTATCTGACTCTTCATGACTCCATTTGGGGTTTTCTTGGCAAAAATACTGGAGTGGTTTGCCATTTCCTTCTCAAGCTCATTTTATAATTAGGAAATTGAGGCAAACTGGGTGAAGTGACTTGTCCAGGGTCACACAGCTAGTAAGTGTCTGAGGTAAGATTTGAAATCAGGGAGAGGAGTCTTCCTGGCTTCAGGACCAGCACTCTATCCACTGCACCACCTAGCTGTCCTAGCATGGGAGACAACCAGTGAAAATGCCCAGAGTCTGGAGATGGGGTAACTCATTCGAGGCCTGTGTCACTGGGCAGCAAAGTATGTGGAAAGGTGTAAAGTGTAAGAATATTAGAAGAGGGGAGGCATCCTTAAAAGCCAAACATAGGATTTTATATTTGATCCGGGTGATGCTAGGGAGCTGATGGGGTTTACTGAGTAGGAGGGTGACATGGTCAGATTGGTCATGGTCACTTTGACAGCTGGGCAGAGGATTGAACTGGAGAAGGGAAAGACTTGTGGCAGGCAACTACAAGTTATCCCTAATTTAGAAACACATGATTAATACTCAGTTTGGCTATTAAATCCTTGACCTCTTTTCCTAGCAGGCAAACCTTTCTAGCATGCTTGCGAAGTGACTGACCCAGAGAAGTAACCTCTCTAAATTAATTCCAGGGAAATAAGATACCAGTGCTGGAGGTTCTCTACTTGCCCTCCTGGTCTACCACCTACACAGAGCCTCAAGGGCCTAGAACTGGGAGAAAAGTATTCTTGTCATCCTGAGTTACTAAGAGTGGAACAGTATTCCACATGGTGGTTAGGTGTACCCAAAATTCTTTCCACAGGTATAGATAGCAATCCATCCACTTTCTTCAACCTATAACATTCTTGTCTGTTATTCCATAGAGCTTCCACAAAGGGCTTTCTCTAGATCAGGGGTAGGGAATCTGTGGCCTCAAGGGCCCCTTACATCCCTGAAAGCCCTTCTGGTTTGGATTCAGTCAAAGGGCTACACTTGAGAACTTAGAAGGCCACAGGTTGCCCACCCCTGCTGTAGGTCTTTTTTAAAAACCCATTTCAAGTATAACAGAGATTAAACAGGTATTGTCAGCTAAACTGTGAACCCAAGTGTCTATATTTACCTATATATGTATGCATACACACACACACACACACACACACATACACACACAGAGTTTCTAGGGGAAAATTCATAGTTTCAAATATCTCACTTACAAATGAACTTTTGTAATCATTCTACCCCTTGCCCCTGATCCAAGTTTGCCCATACATTACAGGAAAAACTGTCACGCAATCCCCAGCTCACAAACACCATGGCTTCAAATATGAAATCATTTAGACATAGTAGGTATTTAACAAATGTCTCAATACTATCCAAACCCCCCTTATAATTTGTGAAAGGAGGTGGGGGAAAGAGAAGAAAAGAAGTTATCTAAAGAAACTTTTTTTTTATTTAAAAAAGTTTAGTTTACCATTAGCCATAAGAAAGGCAAACCAAAATTTAAATTCCAGTCTAGGCAAGGAGGTGAAGACTAGATATATGTATTCTAAAAGCCTCAAAGTCTGACTTCGTGTGATTTTTAACTTGCTGACAAAGGTTAAATTTTTCTTATCTGAAGAGTTTAAAGGTTAAATACACCATATCTTCAAATGGTACTTACTGGCCACACAGCCTAATACACGTACTTCTTATCCTTAGGCCATGATTGATAAGGCTCAATATTCTTTGTAATGGTGCTTTCAGGAATTGCACAATAAATTTTAAAAGACTTCTGTCTGTTTAGAGTCACTTTTTCTACAAAGTGCAAACCTAATCAGGTTTCCAGATAATGAAAAAGGGTCCCCAGATACTACAAAGAAACCTTTACTCTAGTATTTAAGATGGGGATTTCTGATAGCTAAATGGAGAAGCTGTACATGAATTATTATTTGGGGGGGGCCCCATTAGGGGTTAAGTGACTTGCCCAGGATCACACAGCTAGTAAGTTTTATGTGTCTGTGGCCACATTTGAACTCAGGTCTTCCTGACTCCAGAGCCAGAGCTCTATCCACTGCACACCTAGCTGCCCCCACGTACATGAATGATTTCAGTTATCTTACATCCCTTGCCCCCTACACCTACCACCCCACCCTCACCCCTAGCATGAGTTAGCCAGCTGTCTACAATGTAAGAAGTATTAAAACTCCTTTGTAAGAGTACAGGCTTCACTTAACCCCAACTGCCTAAAACAAAACAAAACAAAACAAACAAAAAAGAGTGCAGACTTCTACCCAAACCCCCATTTGTTTCCTCTGCCTTTGTATAAAACTATATACCAATGAATGTTCTTGACTGCCAAAGTTCCCAGTTGACCACTAACATGAAGGTTCTGAATCCAATAAAGTTTTGTTTTTGCCCTCTGTTCAAGTTCTTAGGGGCACCATCCTCAGCCTACCCAGAGGCAGTTAAGTAGCATGGTAGTTAGAGTGCTGGACCTGGAATCAGGAAGACCTAAGTTCAAAACCTGCTTCAAACACTTAACTAGCTATGTGACCCTGGACAAGTCACTTAATCTGTTTGTCTCAGTTTCCTCAACGGTAAAAAATAAGGATACTAGCACCTATCCCCCACGATTGCTTCAAGGATTAAATAAAATAATATTTATTAAGCACTTAGCATAGTACCTAGCACATTGTAGGTACTTAATAAATATTTATTTACTTCCTGCCTGAAGGTTTTGAACCTATGGTCTGCCAGTTACAAGATTCAAGTCCTCCTGATGGGGTGCTTGGGTGCTTGTGCTTGGGTGCTTGTACTTGGACCCCAATTTCTCCCTAGTCTCAGAAACACTGTCTCTGACAACACTACCCAGTCCAAGGCCACTGTGCCTAGCAATTATTCATGCGTGGGCCCCAGCAAGACCCTTATCTCTCTCCCTGGTGCAGCTACACAAAGCTGGGTAAGAGAGTGCTGGGCTGCTCAGGCCCCAGCCCTCAGATCATGTCTCTGGAAGCCTCCCAATTCCTTAGTAAGCGCCTGTCTTGTGAGAAAGCTTTCCCTTGTTGCAGGGCATTCTCTTGTCAAGACAGAGAGAGAGGGGTGCCTTGCCCAGCCCAAGGAGTTTTGTCCTTGGCTGGCCCAAGGACTGTCCCTCCTGCCAGACTCCCAAGATCCATGCCTTTGTCATTTCCTTCCCTGTCTGGTATACTCTCTATACTTTCCTATCCATACCTCCCAAAGACACCTGGATGTTTGGATTACCTAATCGGTATCCCTGGTATTCCTTTCCCATGCCCTTTTCCACATAAACCCTAGCTCCATCTTCAATCTCTCCCAGGTTTCTTAAGAATCCTTGCCTGCTGAAAAGTGTAACAACAAACTTTTTGCCAGCTTGACTTAAAGAATGCCTGTATCTGTGAATTCATTCCAGACCACCCGTCCTGTACTACAGTCTTTGAGGGGTCTCAACCTCTCAGACCGCAACACTCCCTCACTAGATATCTAGTATTTAATTACATTATATTTTGTATTTATTCTGTACGATTTGTTCTGCATATACCATGTATATGTATACACGTACACACACGTATGTATGTATATATCCATTTTTTACCTAATATATACTATATACCTTGAGTATATAGCATATATAATATATAGTACATATTTACATATATAGTATAATATATAGTACATGTGTACATATATGATATACAACAGCATATATTTACATATATAGTATATGTGTGTATAGTATATGATATGTATGACACATATATAGGTATATACATTTTTATATGTAATATATAACATATATGTATATATAGTATG
>NW_020954610.1:18199359-18204066 GCF_900497805.2 Vombatus ursinus | reverse complement strand
TGTGTGTGTGTGTGTGTGTGTGTGTGTGTGTGTGTGTGTGTGTGTGTACCTTGACAGCAAGGACTGGCTCTAGATTCAGAGGAATTGTGTTCAAATTCTACCTTTGATACATGACTTTGGACATATCACTAAATTTCTCTTGGCCTCAGTTTCCTCATCTGTAAAATAAGGGTGGGGGGGACTACATGACCACTAAGGTCTATTACAACTCTAGACTTCCTTTTCATTTTTAACATTCTATTATCCTAAAGAGATATACAAAAACATTCTTAAAAGGAGGATGGAAATAGATCAACAATAAATAACTTATCCCAGGTCCATTTGAGCTTCCCATGCAGCCATCAGAGAGGAACAGAATAGCCAAAGAATGAATTTTTACCAACCAGGAAAAAGAGTAAAGAGTTTTCTGCTCCCATGGCCAACTGGAAGAAAAGAGATCTAAAGGAGAACGCACCCTCTGTCCATGAGGAAGAGAGAAGGAAGAGGCCATGAAGCTTCTGCTCCCCTGCGCTCCAGGAGAAGAAACGACAAGGTCAAGGCTCCTTAGAAGACTTGTATCTTAAGCCCCATTACTTTTCCATTCTGGTAGATCACATACTCCTAGTTACATTCCTTCTCACTAGGTCTGCTCAGCAATTACCTCACAAAACTTGCACCTGTTGCAACATAAGGTCTATCATATGTGCAAGTCAATAAAGCTGGCAAATCAAGTTTGAAGGAAGGGGAGTCCCGACCCTTTAACAAGAATAAAACCAACTCTTCAACTTGATCTACATGAATCTCAGGTGTCTATTTCTTTTGAGTATGTACGTGTGTGCGCGTGTCGGGGGGGGGGGGAAACGGAACTAAGTTAAGAGGAGAAGAAAGTTATCTGTTCCCCACCCCCAACTTTCAAATCTAAATATTTCCAAGGATGGCCAAACAGGCAGGGACCTGATCAATCTTTCCAGCATTAACCTGAAATAAAAAGATGAAGATATTTGTGAGATTCAGCTAAACTCCAAAAGGATTTTTAAGAGTTTAGGAATTGCTGACTTGAATGTTGGTTTCCTCACCCACATCCCTTTCAGGAAGAAATGTTAATGTAGGAATACTTCTGTTTTTATGCCAATGTGAAATAAGCCTCTCTCTCTCTCTCATTTTTGTACATAAATCACACAGTAATATAATCAGAGACTCCCTGTCATTTGCAGTATCACTCTGAATGAGCCAACAGCAAGTGGCTTTATCAACCAAGTGATAAAAAGTAAAAAAGTTGAGGAGTAAGAAAAGAAAAAAAAATTTACAAAAATAAAATTGTTCTCAGTAAATTTTTACTACAATAAATCTTTCAAAACTGTTCATACCTGATGCTGATATACCTTTTTTAAATAGCCTATATGTCCATGTCTTCTTTTTTTGTGTCTTTTAAATTCTGAATTATTTAAATAGTGACAATCATTTGACAGGGAAGAGGGAGGGTGAAGGTTGGCTTTTTTTTTGCTGTCAGTAAAATACATTTAGAATCATATGAACAGAAAAGAACTGGGTCTATTAACCCCTGCCACAACTTCTCATCATTTCCCTTCAATTTTCTGTAACAATCTTCCATGGTGCAAACTTGCAATTCAGAAAGCAAACAATGACTGATCTTTCAGTTTCTGAACTTCTGAATACAGCAGCCAGTTATTCATCTACCCATACTACCTATAGCTTTTAAGATGAAGAGAATATCTTTTCTGTTTTGTACTGTTCTAGAAATAGTCCCCATTTTGAAGTAATCAGTAAATTGCTATTACCATCATCTACAGCTCCTTCATTCTAATATTATTCCAATATCCGCTATGGTTTCAGTGACCCTAGAGTCTTAAAAACTGTACCTGCAGAGCACTAGTTCAGGTCGCTCTTACCAAGACAGGAATATTTCAAATGCAGCCTTGGTAACAGACTAACTGGCTTTCATCCAAGGACCTAGCTTAATTTGGAAAGGTTCATCAACAGGCTGGCATCAGGGTGATGAATAAATTCAGTTATAGCCACACTAAAAGGCTAAGTTTAAAAGGGGCTGCTATCTGAATTAGTGGAAAGAATACCCACAGCAATGATATCATATATCTGTGAAATATTTATTTTTAATGGTCAAACCCATCACATCAGTTCCAGAAGTGGACTGATAAATATTTAATAGCTGGTTTTCTGAGGAGGAAAAATGTACATGTGATAGATTTTAAAGTTTATTTATGTTATTTGCATTATTTGCAGTTTCCCTCATCATTTTTTTAAGTCTTGACAATTCATAAAACAATAAGTCAAGGCAGGATTTGGAGCATTTGCCTATTTTTGAGGAGTAAATAGTCACACTACAAATTTAATAACAGGATTCACAAGCTAGCTCCAACATACCAGCTGTGACATAACCCTAACTTCCTCAGTGGAAGAGGTTACAAAGTTCCTTTAAACAAATCTCTACTTTATTGTTTTAAAGAACGAGTTTTCCCCAGCACACCCTTAATGAAAAAAATCAAGCAGCTAGTTTTATATCTATAATTTATAATGTATTGATAATGGAGTGTCTTGGGGTTAGCAGTCATTACCCATTTTTATAAAGTAGCAAATTTAAATCAAAAGACATTTCCTCAACTCAGGATCAGGACAATAAGAGATTACTCTACTAGCCACTTCAATGGAGATGAGGTTTTAAAAATTTAAGATTGAAAAGCTCTACGGTCAACATGCTAGTCCCAGGAGAGCTTCTTGGAAAAACACTATATGTCTTGATGCCAGCTGTCTATACTCATTCAAGCACCAGTTTATAATCAATACTCAAATGCTCCTCCAACTGTGGTTCTTGGTATATCAAATGTACCTTAAGCAGGGGAGACACAGCAAAAATGTTTCCTTTCTACCCAGCTACATAGCAGATATAGCAAAGTTCAACAGAACAATGATTTGAGGAGCAGCTAGGTGGCGAACTGGATAAAGCACTGGCCCTGAAGACAGGAGGACCTGAGTTCAAATGTGACCTCAGACCAAACACTTGAAACTTACTAGCTGTGTGACCCTGGGCAAGTCACTTAACCCTAATTGCCTTAAAAAAAAAAAAAGAATTTGAGAAAAAGTGGGTAGCATCTGTTGTTTGGTGACCTCATTTCCCTTCACTCTCCTCCCCCATCTGAAAATACTGCATAGTATTTTGGAATTTACTTTTATGGACATCTAATCTTATAGGTCTCTCCTAATCTCCCATCTCCAGATGCTAATAATTTCCTTTCCTGACCCCTCCCCATCACCTTGCATTTATTTCCTATTTTTAAAAATGCATACACCAATCAATGAGCATTTATTGAGATTACATTTATCTTTTTTTTCTTTTGGCCAGAGACAAAGTTTATTAAAACAGCAGTTGGGGTGGGCAAGATTTTATGAATCTGAGCCTTTGTGACATTTGTATTGATAAGTAGGCCAGACTCTTAAGGAATCTCTGTGATTTAATGGAGGCAAGATGAACTTTTTATACAGAAAGACTGAGAAGATCTAGATGTGATCAAGGAGTGACCAACTGGGTGATTTCGAGGTAACAGAGAAGGACCCGGGAGGGCCAGGTGTCCCTGGGGAAAGTCCAGGGCCTTTTAGAGGCCCATCATTCCCCCTCAAACAAATGGGACCCAAATTCTTCTGGGGAAGGGAGAAAGTCAACTTCTGAAACTGCTTCCTGTTTGCAAGGAGTGTAGAACTGTCCCTGCCTCCAGGGAGTCCCAATAAGGAGGTCGAGTGGAACAGAGCTCAGGGTGAATGGTGGGTGGACATAGGCTGGTACCCACTGTAGGTGAATGGCCTGTAGTCTGGAAGACACAAATCTTACAAGCAAGTCTGCAGGGCCCAGATATAGGGAGAAGTAAAAGTCCAAGAGCCTCATTACAATCATTTACACTTGACTTGCAGGATTATCTGATCTTGTTAGTTTCTCAAAAGTTTAAGTAACACTTTTGCAGGTAGAAGTTTTCCACTCTTTCCAGAGACTGCTTTTTACTCCAATTATAACAAAAAACTTGGGAGGATACTTAAGTAATGATTCAGTCAAATAGGCTACCTCCCTCAAAGAAAATTGATTACACTGTAATTCTCTTCCCCAAACCAAAATGAATATATTTCTGATTTAATTTGGAATGGAACGGACTACCATTTGGAATGGTATGGAATGACTGTACATTTAGGTCAAAACAACAAGCTCTCACGCACTTGCATTGTGCTTGTATCTTTTACTGACCATTTGCTCTGATTACAGAAATCTGCTATAAAAGGATAAAGCAGGGGCAAGATTTAAACCAAGTATGACAGGATAAAACATCCTTAGATCTGTGTGAATTTACAGTTTTTCAACCAGGCAGTATCAATTCCATCTCATAGCCAAACTCAGGAATAGCTCGGTAGGTAACATTCTTTTTCAAAAAAAAAAACAAACAAAAAACACAATGAAGAAACTGAGCCAGGAGGATCCCATCTTGGATTGAGGCTAAAATTATCCTCTCAGTTTTTCCCTATGCAGACCTCCTACCTGTATCACATTCTCTCTGAGTAGCTTACAGCATTTCTCTCAGATGGTAGATTACTGACTATTGATTATTGACCCCTAGCACTAGGGGTGCTAGGAACCCCAACATTCAAGGGCAGAAGAGGTCCTACCTCTCATGAATTCGATTCAAGCCTCAAATGAATTCAACAAGGTTT
>NW_020954610.1:18196860-18199349 GCF_900497805.2 Vombatus ursinus | reverse complement strand
AACTTTAGGCCTAGCCAGCTGCACTATTCCACCATGTCAACCTAAATAGGCTAATCAACAATAAATATGCAAATCATATTTTTACTACCAACATATCACTTAAAATTATAAGTTGACATCATGGATCACTCCATAACAAATGTAGCACACTCTAGGTAACCAATTTGGTCAAAAGCTTTGCAGATAAACACACCAAGGAAGAGAAACAGAGTCTGCTATAGCAGTCACAGTATTTGTGCTCTTGGAGGTAAAAGCACCAAGGCCACGCAATACCACAGAGCTCAGTGCCTCAGTTCAGAACAGATGGCACAAACTGTATTACATAATTGTGTAACAGAGGGTGGGTTTGAATAGCTGCTAAGAGACTATAAGAAGAGAATCTGCCACTGAGCACAGAAAGACTAAGAGTCAGAGCATCAGGAAAGGGGAGAATAAAACTACTCCCCCTCCAACTAATACCCAATTTAGAAACTTGATCAGAACAATTTTTAAAACTACAGAAAGGCAAGCTGTCAATTTATCTCTTAAACTGTAGCTTCCTCTATTAAAGTCCTATTGTGATGTCTCAAAGGCAGGAGTGACGACCTACATCCCTAGCCTGTGATTAAAATTAAATAAAAATGCATTAAAGCAGTTTTAAAGCTTAAAATGTTACATAAATGTCAGTTATTATTATTCCCAAGGTAGAAAAGCTTTCAATACAGGGGATACCGTATGTTAGCTAACCTTGGAGATTATCAGAGTGAGGAAATGTATCAAACGCTAGCAGTTTACAAAGACAATCCCCTGATTCACTATAAAGATGTACAGGGGCTGGGCTCCGTACCAGCAGAGCAAATATCCAAAGCAATAAAATTCAGGATCCTTGAAGTAAATGCAGCTTCATATCCTATAATTCATTAAACTTTAAGACTCATAATATGAACAGGGATGGGAAAGTACAGACCCCAGAACCTACCTTAAAAGACAGTTCAGTAGGCAGAAACAAGATGGTGGAATAAAGGGAGAGACTACTGAGAAAAGGAAAACAACTGTAAAAACGAGATCTTTGATTACTGTTTCAAACCTCTTGGCAGAGAAGTAACGGAGTTGAGATCAAGAATGAAACATTTTCAGACACAGGCAATGTGTGGACTTGCTTTGCATAATTTATTTCTTATAAGATAAGGCTTTGTTTGGGGAGGCAAGGGAGAGTTGGAGGTAAGATTGATACTAAGAAAAGGAAGAAAAGGGCATATAATAATCACTAAAAAAAATAAACAGAAAAGATAAGAAGAAAATTCAGAAGAGAACACAAAAATAGGTCAGTTTTGGAATGGCCAAGTTAAGTTTGAATACACAAAAAAATCCCAAAGTTGTTTGTAGTACTGGTTCACAGCTAAATGCGTAAGCCTCTTTTCCCAGTTCTCTTTATATTAAGAAATGACTACATTTGTTAATGTTTTCAAGTTTATAATAATATAAAGGACAATCTCTCTGATAAAGGTCTGATATCCAAGATATAGAGGGAATTACACAAAATATGTTAAACTAAGAGCTATTCCTCAATGGATAAATGGTCAAAGTATGTGAACAATTTTCAAAAGAAGAATTTCGGACTATTCACAATCATATGAAAGATTGCTCCAAGTCACTAACAAGAAAAAAACCAATCAAAAAAACTCTGAGGTTTCACCTTATGCCTGGCAAATTGGCAAAGATGACAAAAGATGGAAATAATCAATATTGGAGGGGTTATGGAAAGAGAAACATGCTAATTAGGGGGTAGGTAGGCAGCACAGTGGACAGAGCACTGGGACTGGAGTCAAAAAGACCAAGTTCAAATCTAGCCTCAGATACTTACTAGCTGTGTGACCCAAGTCATGTCACCTCTATTTGCTTCAGTTTCCAAATCTGTAAATAGGGATAATAACAGCATCCACTTTCCAGGGTTGTTGTGAGTATCAAATGAGAAATATTTGTAAAGCACTTAGCACAGTATATGGCACACACCTAGAAAGTGCTATATAAATATTAACACTTACTCACATGTACAAAAACATTAACAGCAGTTCTTTTTGTGGTGAGCAAGGACTGGAAATTGAGGGGATGCCCATCAATTGGGGAATAGCTGAACAAGTTGTAGTATATGAATGTAATGAAATACTATTGTGCTATAAGAAATGATGAGCAGTTGGGCTTCAGAAAAACCTGGAAAGACTTACATGAACTGATGCTGAGTGAGGTGAGCAGAACCAAAAGAACACTGTACACAGAAATAGTAACACTGTGCGATGACTAACTTTGATGGACTTAGCTCTTCTCAGTAATGCAAGGATCTCAAGACATCTCTGAAAGTTTCATGATGGAAAATGCTATCCACATCCAGAGAAAGAACTATGGAGTCTGAATGCAGATCAAAGCATAATATTTGCTCTCTCTTTTTTTGTTTTGTTTTGTTTCTTCTTTCTCATGGTTCCTCCCATTCGTTCTAATTCTTCTTTACAACA
>NW_020954610.1:18181476-18196822 GCF_900497805.2 Vombatus ursinus | reverse complement strand
CAACTAACGTGAAAATGTGTTTAATAAGAACGTATAAGTAGAGCCTATATTAGATTGCATGACATCATGGGGAGGTGGGGAGGGGAAGGAGGCAGAGAAAATTTAAAACTAAAAAGCTTGGAAGTGAGTGTTGAAAATTAAAAGTAAACTAATTAATTAAAAATTTTTTAAAAAATAAATATTAGACTCAATTCCACAAAAACTAAATTTTCTGAGTATAAGATTAAGTTAAAAGTCTTATGACAAAAATAAACATTTAACTTTTGAAATTACTAAGAAATTATAAAAATAATCACAGGCAATATTGGGTACCAATGAATAAATGATCAAAGAATAGAATTTGGGAATTTGTAAACAGAATGTAGGAATTAAAAACACTTGCTTGAAAAAAAAAAAGGTTCATCCTCATTAACAAATCAATGCAATGTAAATTAAACCAACTTTGGAGGACCTCCTCCTACCCATCCAATTGACTTCCAACAGTGTTGGTGATGCTATGGGGAAAAAAGATACACACATACACACATACACACACACACACACACATTGGTGGTAGAATAAATGATGAACTGGTGGGGCTTCTTGATAAAGCCATCTAGAATTATGCTAAGAAAATCCCATGATGTGATTACTGATTTTTTAAAAATGTTATTAAAAAGATTTTTTAAAAGGCTAAATGTTCAAAGATATTTCTATATGCATTATAAATACATCTAAAGAAAGTTTTGTGAAATAATCTGAAGCCAAAAAAACAAAACCAGAATCAGAAGAACAGAGTACATGCTAACTATAATAAATGTAAAAAGTATGTATAAATATAAAGGGACAAATGGGGCAGCGGAGAGAGTTCCAGGCCTGTTGTCAGGAAGACTCATCTTCCCGAGTTCAAATCTGGCCTCGCACACTTACTAGCTATGTGACCCTGGGCAAGTCCCTTAACCCTGTTTGCCTCAGTCCCTCACCTGTAAAATGAGCTGAAGAAGGAAATGGCAAACCATTCTAGTATCTTTGTCATGAAAGCCTCAAACTGGGTCATGAAGAGTTGGATATGACTGAAATGAGTGAACAACAACAACAAAAAAGGATAAATTGACACAGCCTAAAAGAATGGGAATAACAGATAAATTATAAGTATTTAATAGGCTAGAATTCATTTACTGAAATAAACACCCTTTTCAAGGATGATTTATTGTCCTTCATTAAGTATCACTAATTAAATGGTTAGGTATGGGGATTAGGGATAGGAGAAAGTATCCATTAATAAGAAACTGAATGAGTAAAGGTACCAAGGCAGAAAAAGTATGCTTCCTGCCCTCAATGAACTCACAGTTAGAGAAAAACAATACTGATATATTCAAACATCAATCAATCCATCAATCAAGTGCCAAAATGTGTCAGAAGCTGTCAGATCATCGTGGGCGCAGCTGCTGAGGAAGGCTTCACGGAGGTAGTGGAGTAGGGGGATTGAAGCAGGTTGGAGGGAAGAGTGGTGTTAGAGATACTGAAGGCCAATTAGGAAGCTGTGGCCATAGTCCTAGCATAGTGGGAAATGTGATATTTTTTTTTTAATGTGGTGGTATATAAAAACAGAAGACTTAATCACAAGACAGGCTCAAATACCAGCTCACCTGCTTATTAGTGATATGACATCACAAGTCATTTCACTTTTCTGGGTGTCAATTTCCTCATCTGAAAAATAGATGTTGGGATTAGATCTCAAGTTCATTCAAGCTCCAGGAGCTATGAGATAAGAACAGAAGAATATAAAGCATTCAAAATACAATGGAAGAAACAACTCAGCAATTTTGAAGTAAAATTCAGGACCTGGTAAGAGGACAGTTGGATGATTCTCAAGTCTTGAGCTTGGGTAAAAGGGAGAGTCACAAACTTTTTAAGTGCCTAATGTATTATGTAGCAGGGTACCATGCTATATAATGAGGAGCTAGGTGGTGAAGTGGATAGAATGCTAAGCCTGGATTCAGAAAGATTTCTTGGGTTCAAATCTGGCTTCAGACACTTACTAGCTATGTGACCCTAGGCAAGTCACTTCACCCTGTTTGCCTTAGTTTCCTCATCTGTAAAATGAGCTGGAGAAGGAAATGGCAAACCACTCCAGTATCTTTGCCAAGAAAACTCCAAATGAGGTCACGAAGAGTCAGACACAACTGAAACAACTGAACAACATGCTAGCTAAAGAGAAATGCAAAAATTGTAATCTCTTTGATGGCAAAGATTAAATTGATTGGTCAGATATATTTGCATGAAAACAAGCAAGAGTACAAGGCAGCATATACACACCAAATGTCCATTATAAATTTTACAGAATTTCAAAGGACAGAGAGTTTACTGTGGGCAACTGAGGTTGTGTCTTGAAGATTACAAGGTGAAAAAGGAAGCAGAGAGGACATTACAAGCAGGCAGAAGTAACAAGCAAATGACAAGAGGCACAGGTTCTTGTGATATATGCATAGCTGATTAGGAGGATAATGCATAATAAATCAGCTTGGCCAGAGCAGAGGGTTCAACCAGGGTAGAGGACCAAAGGAAAAAAGATATGCTGAGGCTAGATCATGGAGGGCCTTGATCCAAGATAAGGAATTGGGCTTATCCTAAAGAAACTGAGGAGCCACTGAAGGAAATTTTCACAAAGCATCAAACAATGAACGAGATGCACACAATGACTGGATGTAGCCTAGTTTGGAAGGAGAAGAGATTTAAAACACGCCTGTACTCTAATAATTGTACAGGAATAAAAAAAATAAATATCTAAGCTAGGATGATTATAGTAGGAACAGAAATAAAATACAGTTGCAAGAAGAGTAACTATTGTATTGATAAATGGAAAGATCTGAGAGAGGAAGACGACAATAGAGATAATAATGCTAAGTTTGAGGTGCCAGCAATATATCCAGGCAAGACAGATCCTGGATGCTACTGAAAAAATAGAGTTTGAGTTTGAAGGGACAGAAATGATATAACTATCTCTCATAGGAAATCATTCTCATAGAAGTCATATGTGTAGTCAAGGAAGTAGATGAGTTCCATGAAGGCTTGGGCATGAGCCTAAGTGGGCAGAATGAAGAAGTCAACAAACATTTATTAAGTGCCCACTATATATATGCCAGGTACTGTGCTAAGTGCTAGAAGAAGGCAAGCATGTAAATTAATGGATTGGTGAGAAAAACAAGAAAATGTCACAGGAACAGTTTATCTAGTGTCTCAGAAGCCCCAGGCGGAAGAGTTTCAAGAAAGTCAAAAAGATGAAAAGCGGAGATAAAAAGGAATTTATGTGTGTATATGATATGCAGATATATAAATACATATATGTACATATATAGCTGGATCATTTTAGATCCAACCTAAAAACAAAAACTATAGTATTAAAACCCTCTTCATGAAAATCAGAGTAATGAAGTTTAAAAGCCGTAACTGAGAGAGACTGGGTAGTTAAGAAATGGTGACTTATTCAAGAGGTGACTTGTACACAGTCAGAAAGAGATGGGACTGAAGTAGTATGGAGAGACTTTTTCTACAGTAACAGTTCATCTTCACGTATATCTTTTCAGCTTGCTTGGTGTTTTCTTCACAATACCATAAGATAGGTATTTCAAGTTCTATCCCATTTTTACAGATACACACACTAAAGTTTTAGGAGACAAAGGAGCCGCTTATGGTCATACAGCAAGGGTTACAGCAAAGATTATTTTTTTCTGATTTTAAGTCAAGGACTCTTTCAGCTACACCACACTGCCTCAAAAAACAAAAACAACAACTAGAGGAGGAAGAGATGTATAGGCACAATCCTGGTGGGGTATCATTCCTCAGATTAAAAGCGCAGATAGAGGGTTTAGTTATTCAAAGAAAAGATATCCTTTGAGGGTGAGGAGAGGCAAAGGAGGATGAGAGAAATATGTTGAGTATGAGGAAGTTGGAGTCAAAAAATTTTGCTTATTCACTGAAGAAGGTTTGGAAGGAAAAGGGGACATGGAGAGGAGACGGTATCTAAACAACTCCTACTGCAGGGAATTTGCTAAAGAGGGAGATTAACAAAAGGCTTGCCAAACATTTATTAAATTATGATTACATATCATGGAAGAAACCCATCCATTCCTGCCCTCAAGGTGTTGTCCAGTTGTTAACCAGGGATCATAAAGCAAAGTAAGGAAAGGGTGGGGAAAAACTTAAGTGAAGTCAATATAATATAATAATATTATAATAAATATAATATAATATAATATAATAAAGCCAAAGATATATGATAAGATTTTACCTAACTCAATCACAAGAAATTCTAAACCTGCTTTTTTCTACCTCTACAGTTTCTATAGTGAATGGGGGGTGTGGGAATGTGGGTATCTTTTGCTAGCCAAGAAATTCAGGGGCAATTTGAGGGGAAGGGGAAAAGAAAAAGGAAAGAACAAGCATTTATTAAGTGCCTACTGTATGCCAGGTACTTTATAAATACTATCTCAATTGATCTTCACAAAAATCCTGTGGGGCAGGAGCTATTATTATCACCATTTTACAGCTGAAGAAAGTGAGGCAGGCCCAGCACTCTATCCACTACCATGTTTACATTTTACTATCACTAATTTACTTTAATAAAAGTTCTTTCCAATTGAACTAAATTTTTGCATTGAGGGGCAGCTAGGTGGCACAGTAGATAGAGCACCAGCCCTTAAGTCAGGAGGACCCGAGTTCAAATCCAGTCTCAAACCAAACACTTGACACTTACTAGTGGTGTGACCCTGGGCAAGTCACTTAACCCCAATTGCCCCTCCCCCAAAAAATTTGCATTTGAAACGTGTTTTCTCCAGACTGAAGTATTATGTTAGCATCAACTGCAATACTCAGGCCTAAACATTTGTTTCTTTTAATGGCACACCCCTGGTGGCTGGAAATGATGGTGTGGAAAACATAGAGTTGGGACGATAGGAAGCCAAGGATTGTTGAAGTTCGTGAAGGCAGCTTGAAGTGGCCAACAATGGGATCAGGAGCATCTACAGCATCCAAGAGTACTCTCATAGACCAGGTAAGGTTAAAGGAAAGGTTGAAAGAGTGAAGGCCCCCTTGGTATTAAGGAGCAGGATCAGTGTGACAGATCGGACAGGCTGTGAACAGGAGAAAACCACAAGGTTCTAGATGGTACAATGGAAACATCACTGGTTTTGAAGTTATTGCATCTGGGTTTGAGTTCCACTTTCATCAAATACTACTTGGGTGACCTTAGGCAAGTCACTTTAACTTCTCTGGGCCTCAATTTCAGTAAAATCAATCTGTTAGATTAGAAAGTCTTTAAAGTTCTTTCTAGCTCTAAATGTATCATGTCTTAGGTCAACATTTAAAATGTCCAGACAAACAACAGAGACTAATAAAAACTATAAAGTACGTGTGTCAGATTAGGGAAACGTAACAGGAAAACAAACAAACCCAATCTAAATATTGAAGTCCAATGTAAGATATAAAAAGGATGGATGGGGAAGGGAAAAATGGAACAGAAACAATGATATGTTCAAAATGCAAGACACAGAATAAATGATTAGAATAGTGATCCTGAAAATGGTACAGAAAAGAAAAGAGGCTAAACCTCCCTCTATTTCCATTCAGGAATAAAGGATGAGGCCTATCCATGAAAAGAAAGCAGGGCTACAACTATATTTAGGTTGAGCTGGGTTTTCATTAGGTCAGTAAGGTGGAGGAGAGGGAGAAATAGATGAAGTATTAAAAAGGAGGCTGCCCACAAGTCAATGAAATGCAAATTAAAACAACGTTGGGAGACCACTTCATACCCATCAAGTTGACCCCCCAAAATTGCTGGTTACACTGTGGGAAAACATATGCACATATTGCTGGTGGATTATAAGCATTTTATAGGTTAGATTTTGAGGATACACTGCTGAAGGATTCCAGAGACAAGGACTATGGACTCAAAACTTGCAAAAGAATGAAGACAATACAAGTTGAGATAGCAAATGGAAAGGGTCTAAGTCCAAAGGGCATAAAGAGAAAAAGAATGATGGGGAGTAATAGTTAGAAACACTGATATGTGGGTAGGGAGCAAATTTAAGTTTCACTAGGTGTCACAGAAAGTTGAAGCTGGAAGGAACCTTAGAGATCACCAGGTCCAACCCCATCATTTTACAGATAATGAAAGTAGAAGACAAAGAGATTAAATGACTTGTCAAAATGTCACACCTAGGTGGAGCTATCTAAATTAAAAGAGGATGCTTGGAAGAATTAATTGACAGGGAGAGAAGGAAGAATAATATAGATGGCAATACAATATCAATGAAAGGTGAGAAATGGAAGAAAAGTAGGCAAATATTTCCATCAGTCACCCAAAGAGTTATGCATTTCATTTTTTTTTAACATTTCAGAGAACTAACAATTTTCTCTGATTCTAAAAGATTCTGGGGACCAGTTCCTCAAGATGACTGGTTGGTTGGTTGTTGCCCTTCATTCTTGAAGAGAATCAAAATGACATCACTATGTTAGAGTCAAGTTACAGTGCATCTAACTATCTGTGGCTGATCCATATCCCACAGTGTAGCTGATCAGACCAACATGAGCTCAGAATGCTCTACCACAGATTGGGTACAAATAACACACATGTTAATGTGCATGTGAACATTTGGGGTGGATTCTCTAAATCTTAGCATTTAGAGGTTTTTGAGCTACTTCAATTCTCATGCTTTGCTCATAGAGCACAGCACCTTCTCTGATTAGGGCACACGATGCTGAGCAGTCCTGTGCTAGTGTCTCCCATGTCACACAATTCCAAAGTTAAGAGCGATCTCAAAAGTGAGTGTCCTTGTATCTCTTTTTCTAACCACCATGTGAGTGCTTGCCTTGTGTGAGCTCTCCATAAAATAGTCTTTTTGGCAAGAGTACGTTTTTTCATTCGAACAATGTGGCAGCCTATTGTAGTTGCGCCCTCTGCAGTAGAGTCTAAATACTTGGTAGTTTAGCTCAAGAAAGGACCTCAGCATCTGGTATCTTCTGCCAGGTGATCTGCAGAATCTTCCGAAGACAATTCAGATGGAAGCAATTTGGCTTCCTGGCATGGCACCGGGATACCGTCCAGGTTTCGCTGGCATACAACAATGAGGTCAGCATTCTGTAGACCTTCAGTTTGGTAGTTAAATATCTCTTCTCTCCCATACTTTCCTTCAGAGCCTCTCAAACACTGAGCTAGCTCTGGCAATGCGTGAGCCAACCTCATTATCAATGTGACATCCCTGAAAAGTACATTGCCAAGGTAAGTGAACTTATCCACAGTATTCAAAACTTCTCCATTTGCTGTAACCAATGGTTCCACATATGGATGGTGTGGTACTGATTGATGATGCACCTATGTTTTTGTGATGTTAATTATTAGGCCAAAATTAGCAGCAGAAAATCGATCCATACTTTGTTGCATCTCAGCTTCAGAGACTGCATTTGAGTGCATAATCATCAGCAAACAAAAAATCACGTACCACTCTCTCCACTTTAGTTTGAATTTAAATTTTAGTTTAGTTCCATTTTCACATAGCCACCAGAATGTCCTTACTATTATTAAATTCTTAACTCATATACCATAGAAACACTGTGTTTAGCAGACAAGGAGTGAGCATCAGAGTGAGAAAGACCTGGAGGTTCAAGTCCTGATTCTCTCACACACTGACTGCATGACCCTGGGCAAATCACTTGAACCTCTCAGTACATCAGTCAACTCTAAGACTCTATGGTGTAGGGGGAGAACAAGTTTCTTCTTCCAATAAAATCAAATAATCAGTTCAAAAACCAAAAGAAAACAACAACCAACAAAAAACCAACAACCATCAAACATGTATACTTCTGTCCTGGGGATGATCAACAATCCTTTCACTGACCTCTCAGAGACTCCTTATCTCCTTTCTTACAGCAACTGTTCCAAGATTTTTACTCTGGCCTCAAGACATCATTCTTATCCCCATCCTCCTACATTTAGAATATGGCTTAAACTTCTACTTTTTATAGATTTTAAGTCCTCCAACATCAGTTTCTTCAAGCCTATCCAAGAGGCACTGCCTAAGGCATGATGAAAACACCAGATTTGACACTACCTTTTTCCCATTTGCTTATGTGAGTCTTGAAGACAAGATTTACTTATACTGATTTGCAGTGCATGCCAGATGTGATTAATTTAACTGACAATATTAGCAAGATAGGGCCAATTCCATGGAAAAGTAAGCCAGGGAACTTCTCCAATCAAATATGCCTTGAATCTTCTAGGGTTTGTTTTGTGCCCTATAATACACACAACAAAAGCAAATTCTTAAGCAACAACAAAACTGAGTTACAATTGATTCTAATTCTTGCTTCTCTAGCTGTATTTTGTTTTTTTCACTTGTAGCTAGGGGTCTTTCAAATATAGCACCATGAACAGGAGAAAAAAATATATATTCATTTATCTTCCTCGAGCAGGAAAAGAGTCATTTCCATTCTGAGCCTTGAAACCAAATGGCTCCATAGATATAGGCAAAAGCAAAAAATTAATTGAGAAATCTGTATCCATATGAAACAGCTTTTGGGAAATAATGTTAGATAACTGCTGTTTATTATGGACAAAGAACAATACGGCTGCATTTCTTCATGCTACAACAGAGGAATATAACACACACACACACACTGTTCTGCCCAACTTAAGTTTAAAATATAGAACCATCAGATGAGCACAGGCAAAAGCACCACGAGTATCTTTAAAACTCTAATATCTAAAGTGATCACATGTTTTCAAGAAATAAAATAATTATGTATACATGCCTGACATACTTAATATTATTTTCATTTTATGTCACAACTCTGTCCCATGTATCCAAGGAAGGAAGTATCTCTACTTCCATCTAGTTCTATCTACTGGAAATGTGTAGGAAAAAACTTTTAGCAGCCACTGCCCTATATCTAGAAAGGCTGAAGTGAGGGTCTTGACTCACAACTTGTAAGTCAAGTAGAAGTGACTGCTAAAATCTGCAGATCTGTCTACCTACTCACCAGACACTACTAATCATCCTAACCTCTGCTATTAGATGAAATTCATGCAGCATTTTTAAAAATTAAGTCTTACAGAAAACAATATTCAACGTCAATATAGCCTCCTAACCTTGTTTTATAAACATTTCTAGTTAAATTAATCACACTAAATAAAATATCATAATTTTGTTTCCACATATTTTAAATATGTTCACTTTTTTTTTGTTCTCACAAGGGAGGAAGGGGTTAGAGTGGGGTTAGAATGCTCTTAACCCACAGGACATAATTATCTTAATTTTATACCAAATTCTGTCTCACACATAGAGGGAAATATCTCAACTTTTAAAGATGGAGAAACTGAGGCAAAGATGAGCTAAGTGGTCTGCTCCAGACCACACACATTACTAGCAAAAGAACCAAATATCTCAACATCTAACTTTTTCCATTATACCACAATAATACACCCTTTTCATACTCCGTGCATCTAGTTAAGCCATGCCTTGCTAGTTAGTTAAAATAGTAGAATAAAAGAGTTCAATCAACAATTATTGAGTATTTACTAGATGAACCACACTGAACAGTACTGCAGATTGAGAATCTGCAACAGGAAAAAAGCTTTTGCCCTCGAGGAGACATAAACCAAAGTATCTTCTGCGTAAGTGAATAAACATGTGCCATATTTTGAATACATATTGAAAATAATAGTTAGACAGGAGGAGAAGGGAGGAATGCTCTTCTCTCATCTCTTCCTTTTACCCCTCTCCAGACCCCAGCCATAGAACAGTTGAGTGGGAAGAGCATCATGGTATATACCAACTCTATATGCCGTTAAGTCTCCAAGCATTATCCTTCTACTAAGATGGAAGACAACCACTTCTTACCATCTTTTCTTCCATTGCATCCTAAAGCCTTCCAGGCATTACAATTTACATTGGAGCAGCTTGATTGATTAATTGGAGCAATGCCCTACAGACCCTAGATACTGCCATCTGAACCTCCCAATGGTTTGGATGTGTGTTTTGTTCTAAATTTGTACTCCCAGATCTTGCTGACCACCCTGTAGCTACCTACTCTGTTTTCATATATTATCTTCCCCAATTAGAATGTGTGCTCTTGGAGAAAACGGACTCTCCAAGTTGTATCCTAAGTACTTAGTACATAGTAAGCTCTTGATACTCTTTGATTCATTCATTCATTCATTTAGTCCCCTAAATGTCCTGCCCTTCAAACTCACGCACATAAATTTATACACTAGCAACCTGATCACGAGGTACACCCTGAGACTTCCTGCTAACAAAAACAATCTGCCTATTCCTTCCCTCATTAACTAAGAAAACTTCTTTCTGGATGGAGTTCAAAGCTTTCTGCAATACAAAATCATAGCCTTACGACTATAAGACAAACCTCTGAGAGTTCAGAGTTCTAGAAGATGGCTATGTTATCAGTATTTGAAACAGAAAGAATACTATCACTTCGTTTTGGATGGTCTAGAAGAATAATCAGCCTTGGGGCAGCTAGGTGGCGCAGTAAATAGAGCTCTGGCCTTTGAGTCAGGAGGACCAAAGTTCAAATCCAGCTTCAAACACTTAACACTTAACTATCTGTGTGACCCCGGGCAAGTCACTTAACCCTGATTGTCTCAATAAAAAGCAAAAAAAAAAAAAAAAATCAGCCTCAGTAATATGGTTCATCAACTTCTCAGTATCTGGACCAGTTCTGCACCACTGGAACCTAACCATTCTCCTTTACTACCGTTTAAAAAAGAAAAAAAAATTCATTTCCCTTTCATAGGTAGTAAAAGAATAATTTCCACTCTGAGCCTTAAAACTAAATGCCTACACAGATCATAACAACCTAAAGACCAAATAACAACTTGCCCAAAGTCAGAAGTAGCAAAACTAAGTTCAAACCTAAGTCCTCTGACTCCAAAATTCAATGCCCTTTCCATGATATCTTGCTTCGTCTTTCTTTATATTAGGATCATCCATCCCATTCATCTTAAGCACTCAATTAAAATACAAAGTTGGTCAAAGGACCAAATAATGAAAAATCCAAGTCATATCTTCACAAACATACCTTTGCTATGAAAGGCCTCAAATGCTGCTGAGCTGCCATTCTAAAACCACCATTAATGGAAACAAGGATTTAATAGTGGGAGGTAACTTCCCAATGTCAACAAGTCAAGAATGGTCATGGTACAACTACAGATTAATCAGAAGTCTAAATAACTTTTGTCTTTTCTGAGTTTTTAGAAGGCAGATCAAGAGATTCAGGAAAGAACGCTTCAGAATATGATAAAATTAAAGCAGGAAATCTTTCTATTATTTCATCATTGTAGATTAAAATAAACATGCATATTTAACTTTCATTTATGCTAGCATTTTAAATACATAAATTTGGGTGTAGTGTATTCAACTTATTGCTGATACAAATTGCTACTAAATTGAAATATAATAATACTCCATCCAATCTTTTATTGAACTCACTTAAGAGAAACTGAAGTAAAATTGTTCCTCAAAAATTAGTCAAGACACCAAATCTAATTTTAAGTATTATTAAATAAAGTATAAGAGGCACTCAAGATTTCAGTTATATCCTTCCAAAATAATATCTCTGACAGTATAATGTACCCCAGTACCCACAGAATTGTTTCAGGGAAGGTCAGATTACTTACTATTACTATCAGCATTTTGTGAATCTGTTCCTATAATGCCTTAGTTTTTCCCTGGATATTTCATCTATTCACATCCAATCTTCTATAACATATAAGGATTTAAATCAAGCAGTACTATAAACCAAGTAATTTTGGGTTCTTTATTTGATTCAAAAAGTCTCTTCTTTTACTTTTTACTTTTTTTTAACTTTTCAAAACTAATAAATGACAATAACAAGATTTGCAAAACTGAGTTAAGTTTTCCATTACTTTACACAGGCTCAGAATAAGGAAAATCTACATTAAAATCCATAGGCATGGAAATTATTTTAAAAGACCAGCTAACATACCTCTTTTCTCCTCCCATTAGATCCAATAAAAGTACTTCTGCTCTAAGAGACACATAATACAATACCCAAGACCAATCTTTATAATACCTAAAAAATTAGGCTGTCTACACATGCAAAATAGATAAATAAGGAAATTAATGAAGCAAAAAGTAAGCTAACTTGTATAATGTAGCTAAAAATTAAAAAAATTTAAACATAATATATAATATATACATATAATGTTTATATAATGACAGCAAGGAGCTAATAACCAGTGACTGATCACCTTAGCACTTTATCATTATGGGATGGCTCTCTGAGAGGGGAAGGGGGATGGATACTGGGGTAATTATGATGTAAAAAACAGAAGCCATCAAGATTCAAAAGTGTTACTCTGTATGTCACTATGTAACTTATTCCAGAAAGAATGAGTTGAATCACATCCTCACTGCCCTTAATCCCCTCTATTGAATCTGATGAAGGTCAATGACCTTCCATAGTCCTTATATTTCTTGACATCTGTGCTATTTTTTTTAACACTGCATATAAAACTCTCCCTGTCTAAAATTTTCTGTCTCCTTTATTACCTCCCCTCCTTCCTTTCACTCTGTAATTGTGGACATTCCTCAAATTAAAAATTTGAGAGGCAGGACTATGTCCTTTTTAATATCTACAATGCTTTTCTCGACACAATCTCACTCCTTTAGAAATTTCATCCACTCCCACTAACCCTGTTGAAAAAAAGACATTCTAATACTGTCCTTTCCTCCAAGCTCTACTCCCACATCTCCAACCCCTGCAGATCATTTTCAGCTGAATGTTCCACAGTCTTCTGAAGGGATCTAGAGGCTTTCTTTCCTGATTTCCCAGTTTCTGTTCATGACACCACCATATGTCCAGTCATCCAAGATAAAAACTTGGAAGTCATTTTTCCATTTTCAGGATCCAAGATGGTGGAGTGAGAAGTAAGTCGCTCTCACCCTCCCTCATTGACCTCTGAAAGTCCAGATATGGACCCAGGAAAAACCCTGAGCCAGCAAAAAGACAGGGCACAGAAGTCTTGTACCCCAGGAAGTTTGGGGGATTAAGAGGAAAGGCCTTTCTCACTCTGGGGGATGGAGAGCAGTACAGGATCGGAGACGTCTCAGCAAGCCAACAGCAAGCCCCACCTCAGCATACTGGGGGAGATCCTGAGACCCAGGTTGGTGGAATAGGCAAGTGCCAACACCCGACCCCTGAGAGCCTCAATACAGGAAGGGGAACTGGTAGACACCAGCTCAGAAAACAACCATGGGCGACAGCACTCTCTAGCAGTGAAATCACCCGGTGCCTCAACACAACTCTGGGAAGCACAACTCCAGAAGGCAAAGCTCCAGGCTGACAGATATCCACCAGCAGGAAAACATCCCTATGCAAGGCCTGGGCGACCAGGAGCCAAACACTCAAATGCAAGGACCTGGTAAGCAGGAAAAGAAGCTTGGGTGACCCCCTTTGCTCCAGTAGGAGAATGCAACAGTTTTTTGTTTTGTTTTGTTTTTGTAAAAAGTCAGAAAATACAAACACCATGAACAGAAAGCAGAAAAGGAAAACGACCATAGATTCTTATTTTGGGGAAAGGAAAGATCAAGACACAAATTCAGAAGAGGACAGCATTGTTAATATACCCACATATGAAACCTCAAAGGGGAATATGAACTTGTCTCAAGCCCAAAAAGACTTCTTGGAAGAGCTCGAGAAGGATTTTAAAACTCAAATAAGAGAGGTAGAAGAAAAATGGGGAAAAGAAGGTATGCAAGAGAGAGTCAATAGCTTGAAAAACGAAGTGCAAAAATTAACTTAGAAAACAAGTCCTTAAAAAGTAAAATGGGCCAAACGGAAAAGGAGATACAAAATCTAATGGAAGAAAACAATTCCTTAAAAATCAGAATGGGGGTGGGGCAGCTAGGTATCTCAGTGGATAGAGCTCTGGCCTTGGAAACATGAGGACCCGAGTTCAAATCAGACCTCAAACACTTGACACTCACTAGCTATGTGACCCTAGGTAAGTCACTTATCACTGATTGCCTCACCAAAAAGCAAAAAAAAAAAATTTAGAATGGTTGACCTCTGAAGAAAACTGAATGGGGACAGAAAGGAATATACCTTTTTCTTGGCGGTACATGGCGCCTACATAAAAATTGACCATGTACTAGGCCATAAGAACTTCACAATCCAATGCAAAAAGGCAGAAATATTAAATGTATCCTGAGATCATGATGCAATAAAAATTACATATAATAAAGGGCATGGAAAGAGACTAAAAATTAATTGGAAACTAAATAATCTAATCTTAAAGAATGAGTGAGTCAAACAACACATCATAGAAACAATCAATAACTTCATCCAAGAGAATGACAATAATGGGACAACTTACCAAAACTTATGGGATGCAGCAAAAGCAGTTCTTAGGGGAAGTTTTATATCTCTAAATGCTTACATGAATAAAATAGAGAAAGAAGAAATCAATGAATTGGGCATGCAACTAAAAAAGCTAGAAAAAGAATAAATTGAAAATCACCAATTAAATACCAAATTAAAAATTCTGAAAGCCAAAAGAGAGATTAATAAAATTGAAATTAAGAAAACTCTTGAAATAAAACAAAGAGATGGTTTTATGAAAAAACCAATAAAATTGATAAACCTTTGGTTAATTTTATTTAAAAAAAAGATTTTCAAGTGAATTCTATCAAACATTTGAAGAGCAACTAATTCCAATACTATATAAACTATTTCGCAAAATAGGTGAAGGAGTCCTACCAAAATCTTTTTATGATAAAAATATGATGCTGATACCTAAACCAGGAAGAGCCAAAACAAAGAAAATTATAGACCAATTTCCCTAATGAATGTAGATGTAAAAATTTTAAATAAAATATTAGCAAATAGATTCAGCAATTTATCATGAGAATAATACACTATGACCAGGTAGGATTTACACCAGGAATCCAGGGCTAGTTCAATATTAGGAAAACTATTAGCAGAATTGACCATATCAGCAACAAAACGAACAGAAATCATATGATTATCTCAATAGATGCAGAAAAAGCATTTGACAAAATACAATTCCATTCCTATTAAAAACACTAGAGAGCATAGGAATAAATGGAGTCTTCCTTAAAATGATAGATAGCATCTATCAAAAACCATCAACAAGCATTATATACAATGGGGATAAACTAGAAGCATTTCCAATAAGATCAGGGGTAAAACAAGGATGTCCATTATCACCACTGTTATTCAATATTGTGCTAGAAATGTTACCATGTTGTGAGATGACTAATGTTGATAGACTTAGCTCTTCTCAGCAATGCAAGGATCTAAGACATCTCCA
>NW_020954610.1:18181155-18181308 GCF_900497805.2 Vombatus ursinus | reverse complement strand
CTCTTGGGGAGGGAGGCAGAGAAAAATTTAAAACTCAAAAGCTTACGGAAGTAATTGTTGATAAATTAAAATAAATTAATAAAAAAATTTTAAATAGAAATGTTAGCAGTAGCAATTAGAGAAGAAAAAGAAATTGAAAGAATTAGAATAGGC
>NW_020954610.1:18180570-18181098 GCF_900497805.2 Vombatus ursinus | reverse complement strand
TAAGAAGAAACAAAGCTATCACTCTTTGCAGATGATATGATGGTTCTATGATGGATTCTAGAGAATCCTAGAGAATCAAGTAAAAAATTACTTGAAATAATAAACAAATTTAGCAAAGTTACAGGATATAAAATAAACCACACAAATCATCAGCATTTCTATATATTACTAGCAAAGTCCAGGAGCAAGAGATAGAAAGAGAAATTGCATTTAAAATTACTGTAGACACTATAAAATATTTGAGAGTCTACCCGCCAAAACAAAACCAGGAACTATATAAACATAATTACAAAACACTTTTCACACTAATACAGTCAGATCAAAGTAACTGGAAAAATATCAGTTGCTCATGGGTAGGTTAAGCTAATATAATAAAAATGACAATTCTACCTAAATTAATTTACTTATTCAGTGCCATACCAATCAAACTACCAAAAAAAAAAGTTTATAGAGCTCGAAAAAAACAGTAACAAAATTCATCTGGAAAAACAAAAAGTCCAGAATATCAAAGGAACTAATGAAAAGAAA
>NW_020954610.1:18178235-18180479 GCF_900497805.2 Vombatus ursinus | reverse complement strand
CCAAGAGAAGGTGGACTAGCTGTACCTGATCTTAAATCATATTATAAAGCAGCAATCACCAAAACTACTTGGTACTAGCTAAGAAATAGAGTGGTGGATCAGTGGATCAGTTAGGTATGGAAGACACAACAGTCAATGACTATACTAATATACTATCTGATAAATCCAAAGACTCTAGCTTCTGGGATCAGAAATCACTATTTAGCAAAAACTGCTGGGAAAACTGGAAAAATGTATGGCAGAAACTGGGCATCTTACACCCTACACCAATGTAAATTTAAAATGAATACACGATTTAGAAACTAGAAGAGCAAGGAATAGTTTACCTTTTAGATCTATGGAGAAGGGAAGAATTCATGACCAAACAAGAGATAAAGAACATTATAAAATGCAAAATGCACAATTTTGATTACATTAAATTGAAAAATTTTTGCACAAATAAAGTCAATGCATTGAAGATTAAGAGGGAAGTAGAAGACTGGGAATGAATTTTTACAACCAGTGTCTCTGATAATGGCCTCATCTCTAAAATATATACAGAACTAAGTCAAACGTATAAGAATGCAAGTCATTCCCCAAGTGATAAATGATCAAAGGATATGAACAGGCAGTTCTCAGGGAAGAAACTAAAGCTATCTATAGTCATATGAAAAAATGCTCTAAATCACTATTGATTAGAGAAATTCAAATCAAAATGACTCTGAGGTACCACATCACATCTATCAGATTGGCTAATATGACAAAACAGAGAAATGATAAATGTTGGAGAAGACATGGGAAAATTGGAACACTATTACATTGTTGGTAGAGTTGTGAAATGATTCAACCATTCTGAAGAGCAATTTGGGGCTATGCCCAAAGGGCTATAAAATTATGCATACCCTTTGACCCAACAATACCAATTTTAGGTCTGTATCCCAAAGAGATCATAAAAACGGGAAAAGTACCCACATGTACAAAAATATTTATAGCAGCTCTTTTAGTGGTGGCAAAGAACTGGAAACTGAGGGGATGCCCATCAATTGGGAAGTGGCTGAACAAATTATGGTATATGAATGTAATAGCTATCAGAAATGATGAGCAGGCAGAATTCAAAAACCTTGGACTTACATGAACTGATGCAGAGTGAAATGAGCAGAACCAGGAGAACATTGTACACAGTAACAGCCACATTATGGGATGATTGACTTTGATAGACTTGGCTCTTCACAGCAATAAAAGAATCTAAGACAACTCCAAAAGATTCATAATGGAAATTGCAAAGCAGATGGAAGTATACTATTTGCTCTCCTTTTCCTTTATTGTTTTGTTTTATTGCTTCATTCTCGTTGTTTCTCTCATTAGTTCTAATTGTTCTTTACATCATGACTGATGGGAAAACATGCTTGACATGAATATATATGTAGAGCCTACATCAGAATGTATGCCACCGGTATGGGGGAGGAGGAGAAAATTTAAAACTCAAAATCTTATGGAAGTTGAAAACTAAAATTAAATAAATTTAAATTAAAAAAAAACTTGGAAGTCATCTTTGACTATTTCTTCTGCCTACTAACTTGTCAGTCACTGAATCCACCTCAATTCTTCCTCTCAAATCTCATATCTATCCCTTTTCCCACTCTCACTGCCACCATTCTAGTTCAAGTTATTATTTTATTCCTAGTATTGAAAAACCTCCTAAATGATCTCTCTGCCTCCATTCTGTCCCCCTACCGTTCAATCCATCTGACAGATCAGCCATATGAATTTATGAATTTTCCTAAAACACTGTTTTGCTTTTCTGCTCAAAGATCTTTTTTTGTTTTTTGGTGTGCAATTGGGGTTAAGTGACTTGCCCAGGGTCACACAGCTAGTTAAGTGTCAAGTGTCTGGTCTGAGGTCGGATTTGAGCTCAGCTCCTCCTGACTTTAGGGCCAGTTGTCTATCCACTGTGCCACCTAGCTCCCCCCTCTAAGATCTTTAATAGCTCCCCACTGGTTATAACAAAGTTCTGTGTCCCTGGTTTAATATTCAAGATATTTTACAATCTGGCTCCATACTACTTTTTTTTTTGTCCAATCCATTATTCCTGAAAAGAAACTTCCACTTTTGCCAGACTAATCTAATTGTCCCTTGATTATCCCATTTATGCTGTCCACTTCCTCCATTTCGAACTTGGTCTATCCACATCTCCTCCATCCTTTTTTTTTTTTTTGAGTTAAGCTTTTTATTTAATGTTACAAAAAATATTTAGTCAAACAGACC
>NW_020954610.1:18178040-18178201 GCF_900497805.2 Vombatus ursinus | reverse complement strand
ACCCATGTCATCATCAGACTCCTGGGATTCTTCTTTTTTTGCTTCCTCTTTCTTCTCCTCATCTGGGGCAGCTGTGCTAGCAGGAGCTGCCTCTCCAGCCGGGGCAGCACCACCAGCTGCTGGGGCAGGTCCACCAACTCCTACATTGCAGATGAGACTTG
>NW_020954610.1:18168329-18177941 GCF_900497805.2 Vombatus ursinus | reverse complement strand
CGACATTGGACAAGGCCTTTGCAAATAATACTGGCCAGAATGGTTCAACATTTACACCTGCTGCTTTAATGAGGGCATTGATTCTATCCTCCGTGACTGTAACATCATCGTTGTGAAGGATGAGGGTAGAGCTCAGAGACAGCCATTTCAGCAGAAGGATGAGGAGAGACTTGTTTGTAGCGGTGCTAGTCGCCGGATGAAGTGAGGGACCACCCCAATTCGGCCTTAGCTTCCGAAGAAGAACCAAGCACCTTACAGACAACTGAAGAGAAAACTCCTCCATCCTTTAAGGACTAACCTAGGTCCTTAATTTCTGAAGCCTTTGCAAGCCATCCCAGCCAGAGATCTAGCCCATAATATATTATCATTTGGTAAGCGTGTACTACTTTGTGATAGCCCTTTTACTGTTGTATTCACAGACTGACTTTTCACATAGTTGTAGGTTGCCTCCCAACTAGATCATAAAAATTCTATGAGGGCAAGGACTATGTCTTCTAAGGTATATCCCGCCAGACCTAACAGAGTCCCAAGCACCCCCAGCACATTCAATATTAGACAGATGTCCAATAAGTGGAAGTCTAAGACAAGAAGTAAAAAAACATCCACTGACAGACCACAGAGTCATAGATATAGGTGGGGGATTTTATTGGAAGGGGGGGGTATTAAAACTGAACACAAATGGAAATTCGATAACATTTTTCAAAACCTTATTTTCCAAAATGAGACTAAAGACTTCATTCTAGGCAAAGCAGATAGAGGATAAGCTAAGTATGAACCCTCTATAATCCAAACCCACACACTACTTCAAATTACTGAAACATTAATTCATTTTTTGGAAGGCTCTGATTTAAATATTAGTGGGATCTAAAACCTGTGTGGTAGGAACACTATCTGCTAGGGTCCTTGCAACTAGACTTAGGCTAGTTTTTTCCCAAAAAAAGCCAACAAGCTGTTCCTGAGATTTGATTGGTCCAGGCCTCCAGTCATTGACATAGCTTCTCTCAGTCATTAAGGCCTTGCTGGCATGCTGGGCTAGGCTATATCCTCCCTGCCCCTCCAAAGTCAGGGCAGTTCTAATCAGAAGGCTACAACTCAGAATATTAATGTGGCTGGCAGATGCACCATTTCCAAGCCAGTCAATACAACCCTTCTGATCCCAAACCATATTTCAATCAACCCTTCCCAAACTCTCACATTTTGCATGATCAGCAGTGATAAAGTCAGGAACTGTAAAATGGGAACAATAATACTTGGCTTGCCTGAAGACAGGTGACAGGACCAAGTAATCTCTCCATTCATATGTAAACTCCTTAAAATGCAAGATCTTTGAGGGCAGGGATTATTTTCTGCTTTTTCATTTCTCAATATCTAATTACAAAGCCTTGAATACAGTGAGCACCTCCCAAATGCCTGAACACACCTTTCTGAACAGATCTATCTACAAAAATGAAGCAGGTTGCATTTACCTGAACCAGTACTGTATTTTTACTATGTACCTTTTCCATTCTTTTGTTAAGCAAACTTTTTTGTTGTTATTGGATGGTCTATTAAATGTCTCACTTGGTTACAATTCCTGAACCACCAGAATGGCCCACAAAAGCATGTGTGTTATGCTTGAAGCTAACTAGTCATTTACTTTCAGACCATTTACAGCTATGGTATGAACCCTTTATCTTCCAGAAAATATAATATTAGCAATGTACTAGAGCCCATGACTAAAAATTATCTAGCTGTGATATGTAAAAGTGGCAACCTGTTTTGCATAGTGCTTCCCCTCCTCACAACACTGTAAAAGGGGTAGTACAAGGATTAGACTCTTTTTACAGATGAGCAAACTGACACTTTCAGAGATTAAGTGACTTGTCCATGGGGTCAAGGCTATAACAACCGTAATACCATACCATAATTAAGTAAAGCCGATACTTGGACCTGAGTTGCACAAAAGTTGCTGATGTGCCTCAGTAAAGGAAATTGCTCACCAGAAGTGCTGTACCCTAATGAAATCACATTTCTGATTTAAAAGGAAAAAAAAAAGGATTCTGCTAACCAAGGAAACATTATGGCTCTTGTCATTGTTCTCTTGTTTCTTGGATACTCAAATCATAGCATACCCAAAGGATACGTAGATTTTCACAAAAAAATAACAAGGCAAGAAAATCTGTTGCTCTAAGTCAGACAACTTCATCACTTGGTCTCTAAGGACAAAAGTAGTTCACTATAAATCATTCTCTTGGGAGCCTAAAATCAGTATTATGTCATTACAATGTTCTGTGAGCAGTTAATAAACTGCAGGGTGCTTTTATTAATTGTTTGCTAATTAATAACAATGCCTCTAGGACAATCTTTCTTCCTTGAGAATTGAGACTTATTAACAAAGCAACCCGTAATCAGAATAAGGATTTTGGTTTCTTCCCTATCCTCCAAACTTTGGTTAAGTCTCAATTGAGTTAGTCCAGAGTTGGACTTGACCACTAGTAAATACAAGGAGGACAAAGGTTTTAGAGGAAGTTATACTTCAAAGACCCTGCTCTTTGGTAAGCACACATAGATCCTTATGATTTTGTTCAATTATGGTAAAAGCAAACCAGACTCATGACAGCTGCCCTTTGAGTCAGGAAGACCTGGGTTCAAGACCTGCCTCATAGTTAACTATAGGCCAATTATTTTTTCCTCTTAGGGTCCTAGGGAACTCTATTAGTTACAGATAAGCTTCTGATCAGCACCAGGAGAGAGTTTCCACATGGGGCAACACTGACAAAATTAGGGTTCCAGATCAAAAAAAATATGTGTGTGCATGAGCGTACCTGCATATGCATACATGTATATATGTATATGGGTGTATATACATATGGGTATTTTTGTATGTACATGCATATATATGTGTATGTGTATATGCATCTCCAAGGTCCCTTTGCCACTTACCTTTTCCCCCAATTCCTCTCTTCATTTATGTGTTTCAGATTTTGGGGTCTCACATTTTCAGTGTTCAACACATATGCGATCATTGGATTGCAGCAGTAAGCAGCTTGCAAGTCAAGTCCATCAAAGGAGGTTTCTCCACCACAACTCTGCCCCTTCTTAGAGGCAGGGAGAAAGCTTAAGTCCAACAGCCCATTCTGGAAGTTGGCAATCTTTATTGTACATACTAAGGCTACCTTTATTTTCTGAAATTAGTGAATAAATAGCAAAAGCTATTTTGATATTCGTTGCTTGAATTCCAGGGGGCACCAAAACCTTTATACTGAAACGGCAAGCAACAGGATATGGGTGACCAGCCCCCCGCCACTGCAAAGGCTGTAGTGTCTCTCAAAATAGCAATGTGGTTTGCTTTGCTTCTGGGGGCAGAAAGGAACCTCCCCATTTACAAAAGGGGGGTGGAGGAAGAAAAGAGGATGGTTTTCCTGCCACCAAGAAAATTAGATGTGCTCAACTTTAAGAGGTTAGAACAGGATCCAAGTAAAAAGGGGCTACCAAACTGAAAGTCACAGGACTCTAGACCAAACTCCCATTCCACCCCCTCAGGAGGTTTGGTGGTCACCTGACTTGAAACACACACACATAACCTAACCAGAAATCTCTCACCCACATGACTTAATGAAGGGAAGCCACAAGGTTAAGAGTGAAGATCCTCAATCTTCCCACACAAGTCATTTACTGATGATTCTCTGGGTTCTCAAGAAGTAAAGGGAACCGGTAACTTATTTGGGACCTCACCCTCAAAGGTGAAGTTCACAGAACCACCACCACCCAGTGCCATTAGCAGTCAACACCAATGCACAAGCACCCCTCTCCTGGCACCTACTACAGATGAAGGCCGGATCGCCTTCACTCCGAGACTGGAGGTGATAGAAAAGTGCCCATTCCCCTGAGCGGAGGCATAATGGTTCGGCCACACAAGAGCGTAACCACACTGTTCCTTCCTTCCACTGGTTAGTGAATCCAGAATCCCTTCTGGAAAAAAGGTGATGCTTCTCTCAGGAGAGGTCACAGTAGGACGTTACAGTCTGGCAAGGGGCATGCCAGAATTTGCTCTTAGCACCCCCTCAAAACCCCATTACGGGGAATGGGAGAAAATGAGAGAAAAACCCCAACCCCTATAACCCAACTTCCCAAATCCATAACAGACGCAGCTCCCTGCGCACGTTTCCCCGGTGTGACAAGCCCTCTCTCTACCTTGTCGGCGACGCTGCAGGGCAGCTGCAGGTCCGGGCTCGGGGTGAGCTCACCGCCAGCTACATCCTCGCTGCTCGGGCCGGCCAGAGGGTGCGGCATGTCCTGCAGGGACTTGGGCCCAGAGGAGGGCAGGGATTTGGGGGTGCCGACGCCTCCGGCCGACATGGCTGAGCGCGGCCGGCCCTGGAAAAGCTGCTGCTGTCGCCTTCTCAGCTCCTGCACCCGCCGCCGCCGCCTCCACCAGCAGCAGCAGCAGCAGCACTACCACCACCACTATCACCACTATCACCACCACCACCACCGCCCCCGCCCCTGTGGGTGGGGAGAGCTGCAGGGGAGGGGGCTCTCCCGCTTCGGCTAAGAGGCCGCAACTGGTATGGGAGGAGCCCCCGGCTCCCCACCCTCCCCTTTCTCTCTCGGCTGTCTGGACTCTGCAGAGCCGCGGTCCGGCTGCGGCTGCTGCTGCTGCTGCTGCTGCTGCGGGGCTGATGGGGGTTGAGACTTCGGGTTCACGCGCTGTTCCTCGTTCTAGCACCAGCTCCTCCCCCTCATCCTTCTTTTCCTCCCTCTCCCTGGGCTTTAATAATGCAAAGTCTCCACCACCTGCCTCTTGTCTCCCTTCTTGCGCTTCCCGGGGCCACCTCTTAGACTAGAGGGAGGAGCATAAACTCGGCCTCAGCCTCCTCCTCCCCTTCCCCCTCCCACCCCTCCTCTTCTCTGTCCTCCTCCTCCTTCTCCTCCCGCTCCTTTTCCCACTTGGAGCAGCGAAGAGAGGAAGAAGCTTAAAGGGGCTGGGGGTGGGGGAGGTCTACGTGGGTGAGTGGAGGAGGCGGGGCTGGACCTCCTGCTGCGGCTTCCCCAGGGCGGGATCCCAGACCAGGCTCCGCCTGCTGTTGCTTACCAGTTCCCAAGCAGGAAGTGCTCCTACATCCAAAGGCTGCTGCTCCTCCCACTTCGAAATTGGCTGGCTCCATAGGGAGTGTTGGAAATGTGGAGAGTGAGGGAGAGCCCCCAAAACAAACAGTTTTATAATAGGAATTACCTTCTGTAACTCTAGTATGATAAATCCGGTGTTTATCGGCAATTCAGCGGTAGAATGGGAGGTGCGTTCTCCTGAACACACCCTCACATACAGATTCTCTGACAAGCATTTCAGTTCTTATCAGAGAATGCAGACTGGGAGTGTTCTGCCCCTAATCTAACGGAAAGAGATAAGCATCAGTAAAATTGGGTTTATGTCCTAGCACGGCATCCATTAACTGTGAACTCAACCTCTTTCACTTCGGTTTCCTCCTCTGTCAATGGGATTAATAATACCTGCCTTACCTAGCTAATTAGGCACCACCGTCTACTTGATGGCAGTAAATGGAATTGCATTCTAGGTGCCTAGTCCCAAATAAACCTCTGAAGGGTTAACATTCCAAACCCAAACCCGTAAAAAGACAACAAATTCACCAACGGTTCACCATATTGTTGAAAGCATCATATAAGATATGTCAAAATCCTTTGAAAAAAACTTGACACATACCTAGACATATATACATGCGTACACATGAAGGATCTTTGAGTTCATCAAAGCAGGGAATCAGATCATACAACCTTGTCCATAACTGAATAAATAAACGGTAGGAAATTGCATAAGGCATATGGCAGTTAAGTGACTTGCCCAGTCTCAGAACTAGTGAGTGTAAAAGTCGGGATTTGAAACCAGGTGTCCCTGAATCCAAAGCCAGCTTTCTATGCATTACATCACACTGCCTCTACCTATACAAACACATCTATAGGTATAAATAAATAAGTGAGTGAATGAATGAGCTTTTAGAAATGCCTTAGCACTGTGTTGAGCCCTGGAAATGACAATACAAAACTGAGACTGTCCCTGACCTCGGGAATCTCTCCTTCTGGCAATGGGAGACAACACGTAAAAGGGAGTGATGTCCAGGAAAGAATGTTTTGCTTTTGTAGGGATAGTAAAGAGGATATGATTTTTTAAAGCAGTGGCAGCAGCAGAGAGATGCTACTGTGATTACAGGGCAGCTGGGCATCTTGCCACGACTGGCCTTTGGGTTCATTTGCTTTTCTCTAGAAGTATGTAGCTTAGCTGAAGTCAGAAGAGATTGAAGGTCTCACCAAGGCCATAACAGACTATGAAAAGTCTGTCTTCTGTGGAGTCCAAAGAGGTCTTGAGTCACTCCCTGGTGCTATGAGTATCAGGTCCAGAGTCTTCCCTTCACTCCCCAATCCCCCCACTCCCCAATTTTGCCTCTTCATTTTGTGATTAGAGTGAGTAAATAATCTCAAACCATTGATTTCCTAGAATTCCTATTTTGAAGCAGTTTCTGTATTTTTAGGGGAGATTATAGGGATTAGGAGAATTCACAGCTGCTTGGTAGATGTATTGTGCATTGTGTTCTAGTTATGATGTCCTGTTTATTTGCTTATTGGTTCTATGCTGAGCTCAAACAACTACGCAGTATCTGAGCATGTTTTCTCCATCTCTGAAGAGCAATTCAATTATGCTGAAGTCACATGACTGTGAATGTTCAAGAAGAAGCTGAGGTTTGTCTAGCAAAGAGGAGCTCAGATCACATTTTGGTCAGGTAAATATACAAAATCTACATACTATTATTTAGCACTGCCCCGTAGACAGAGAGATGAAGATGAAAGATAAAAGATCACTGACTCTGAGAGTCTTAGGAACCACAATGCTTGCTCAGCACTGCAACTGAATCAGGCTAAACTGCCAGGTTGGGCATGGCAGTTTGAACTTCCCAGGTGAACAAGATTGAAGGAGGCTTGTGAAACGTAAGTAATGAATTAGAAGCATCAATATGCAGTAGAAATAGCAGTGGGTTAGGAATCAGATGACCTGGCTTAGAGTCCAGGTTTTGCTACTTGTATGACCTTGGGCAAGTTACTTAAGCTTAGCTTCCTTATTTGTAAAATGAAAAGGTTAAACTAAATGACCTGAAATGTCATTCCAGCTCTAGAAACCTCTGATCTGTGTAGCGTGCCACTATCCAGAACTCTAGTACTTTGGATAAGTGCTTCTCAACATTATTGGCAGTAAAGTTAACATTAAGTCCTTCCAAGTTCTATGTAATCTTTGGAGTCTGAAATTAAATGGTGTTTCCTTGTTTTTCCTTTCCACACTTTTACTCTATTTTTCCTGTGCCTAAATAACAAAAAAAAATCACAGAGATTATAATTTAGCAAAGTCCTAATTTCAGCACTTACCAGCTGTTTTACCAGTTGTCTACAAGCAACTCATTTAATCTTGCTAAATCCCACCTGTAAAATGAATGCTTGTACTATCTACTGTTCTATTAGAGAAAAAAATTATAAAATAACATATTTTAATTATTATATTATGTATATTATATACTTATAAATAATGTAAAATTAAATTAAAAATTAAAAAATAATAAAATCTTATTAAAAACACTACATAAATATAGTGATCATAATTGTCATATAAAGCAAGAGACAGTATTATTGTTATTGTTATAATATCAAACAATACAGAAATGATGTTGAACAAGGTAATTTGGTACTTGCACATTCTAATCTAATCCAGAATTCTTAAAGAGTGCCTATTTTTATCCACTAAAGTGTGTGACAGCTCTTCTGAATGCAGACTACTAGACTAGAAAGTTGAATATTGAAACATTTGGTTTTCATTGAAAAAACATGTTTGTTGGTTTTTCTAAATTATTTTTCCCCCTCTTTCTTAGTCTTTGTAATAAGGGATGGTTTTCTCAGAGGTCAACAGGGAAGGATATAGGGAATATAGACAATGTAAAAAGCAAGATATACCAATTTAAAACTTTTTTGGTTTTGGTTTTTGTCATTTTGTTTTTGTTTTTAGGCGATTGGGGTTAAGTGACTTGCCCAGTGTCACACAGCTAGTAAGTGTCAAGTGTTTAGTCTGAGGTCAGATTTGAACCCAGGTACTGCTGACTGCAGGGCCTATCCACTGCACCACCTAGCTGCCTCAATTTAAAACATTTTTAAAAAGAAAAAAGTGGAAACAAAATATTGCAGAGACAGGCAAACTAAAGTATTACTTCAAATTCCATTGAATTCAACCATCTGACCTCAAGATCTTAATGCACTTGTTTTTATCCTCCAGTGTCTCAATTTCAAGCCCTTCAATACCTTTCTAATTTCTCCAGTCTATCATCACCCCTGTTCTGATTTTAGTTAACTGTAAATGATACCCCTGCAAACACCCTGGAAAACTTTGTCCCTCTGATCTTCAGCAATTGTTTGGGGTTTGATACGCTCATTTTTAGAGCCTAGAGAAATTATCTCTCTTATTTGTCTCTAATTATTTAGGAGTACATGCTCTCTAAATGGATGATTGCATGGTAAGTCTGCTAGCTACCAAGTAAGTAAAAAGACAGCCAAATCACAAATATATCTGAGTTATGTTTATTAAAGAATAGAGGTACAACAGATTGGGTCTCAAAGATGAAGAGCAAGTCCTAAAAAATATGGCCTCATCATGTTCCCTCCAGATGCTTCCAAATGAGAGGCATATTCTTTTTTTTGTTTGTTTTTTGGTGGGGGGGTTGGACAATGGGGGTTAAGTGACTTGCCCAGGGTCACACAGCTAGTAAGTGTTATGTGTCTGAGGCTAGATTTGAACTCAGATCCTCCTGAATCCAGGGCCAATGCTTTATCCACCAAGCCACCTACCTACCCCCTGCGAGAGGCATATTTTTATCAGACCCTACAAACTATGTCCCATTCTATGACAATACAGTCAACAGCATTTTCAGAACAGCCTCTGAGATGACAGCAGAGTACATGATAGCCCAACCCCTACATCGCTATAAGTTATGAGGCTTGGTTTTTTGAGATACCTGCTTTTCCGCTTTTTAACCTCACTTTTTAACCTTTCTAGCATTTAAAGTAGTCAGGACACAAATTGTATCAGTTTTTTTCATTCCCAAATCTACACTTTAAGATCATTAAGCATTACAATTGGTGGAAGGGGTAAAGAAGGCAGAAAGAGGGGAAAGCCTAGCTCAGCCTGTGGTATACAGATATAGTAAACAGGTTAATATCCACTCAAGGCTTCTGTTTTTCATGTATTGGGATTATCATGCATTTGTAAAGTTGGCCAAGTAGATATATAACAGGGAATCAGAAAGGGCACCCCTTTCTGCTGGATTTCCAGTGTGGGATAATATATTTCTTCTCCATTTTCACTTCTAGGATCCTGAGTATTCCATAGAAAGTCAAAACTGTAATGACTGGTTTTATGCATTCTAACTACCCCTAGTTGGAACCTCAATGCTACTTAGCTACTTTTATTCATTTTTGGTTGCCTTGAACTGGTCTACCTCCTTGCTTTCACTGATGCTCTTGAGAGAAAAAGACAGGGAGAGAGAGAGAGAGAGAGAGAGAGAGAGAGAGAGAGAGAGAGAGAGA
>NW_020954610.1:18156803-18168315 GCF_900497805.2 Vombatus ursinus | reverse complement strand
ACCTGGAAATCTACTTCAATTCAGCTGCTCATAGGAATGGTCAGACCATTGAATTTGCCATCATCCATAGGTGTTCCACTTCCAAAGTCAGAACTCCCACAGCAATTCCTCCACTGACACTCTCAGCTGAGATCTCACTTTATACTTGTAAGTTGTGTGTGTTCCATATAAGATATGTACATCCACGTGGGTTATCTAAATGCAACTTTGGGGAGGCATTGATAGAAATATAATCTGAGGTCTGGACTGCTCCTGAGAAGAGGAACAATAGCATAATAACTGGGGTTTAAGAGTAGGGGTTGGGAGAAAGACAAGCCCTTTAGAGCCCTACCAGTCTGGTTGCCCTTTCCTCTAGTCTCCTAGAGGGAACCAGATTAGAATTATATCTATATCCCCCTAAATATTAGCAATCTAGTCAGTGAATCAGTCAAGTCTAGGGACACAATAGGTTTAAAACAAAAAAAGCCACTTCTCTTATCACTTTTAAGGTTACCCCAAACTTACGTGTATAGGCTTATCTCCTTCCTACTAAATGCTATTTACACAAAAGACCATCACAGTGAATATCAAGTAAACCCATTTATCCAGGCAAACAAAAAACAGAAATCAGAGAAGTAATACAAATTAGAGTATACTGGAAAATACACAGAATGAATGAGGTAGGAGCAAGATCAGATCTCAACTCCATCAAGAGAAATGACTCAGTCGAACCCAAGGAGAATTTCCTCAAAGTCTAAAGGGAAGTAAGCTGGAAATCAGGAACAGGTTGAAGAACTGACTTCTCCAACATGTTCTCCAATATGAACCTTCCAAAGTCTGTCTGTCTGTCTGTCTCTCCATATACCTGGAGCTGGCCCCAAAGACAGGCTGGCACCTCTCCAATAATTCTTGCAACAATTTCACCCCTCACACAGGCATCCAGGGCCGCATCAGCTTTCTCTCCACCAAATGGATTCTCTTTCTCATAAGCAGCAGCAGAAGGCAAAATGCCCCAATCTTATCTTAAAATTCAGTTTACTCTACTGAGAAAATTAAGAGCATTCACAGTGAGCTCTCTTTTTTTCCTCATCTGTTCATCTCATATTCTCTAACAGCATCCCCACTATATTCACCTTCATTCCTGTCTCTGATAAATAGCTGAACTTTACGAAGGCCAGCCTCCTAAATATGCATCTTTGATCCCAATCCCAGCCATCTTCTCCAGCAGATTGCCCCCAACTATTATCATCCTTCACTCTCACGTGCAATCTCTCTTTAGCCACTGGCTCCTCCCAAGACATGCAAGTTCCCACTGATCCTTAAAAAAATCCTCACTAGATCTTAATAACTCTTCTAACTGCCCTGTAACTCTACTACCCTTCTCAGCTAACCTTGAAAAAGCTGTCTACACTTCATGCCCCCAATTCCTCTCCTCTCAGTGTTTTTCTAAATCCTCTATAAACTGGATTGAGATCAATTACCTGGAACTGTTCTCTCCAAATTTACCAGTGACTTCTCAATTGCAAATCTAATGACCTTTTCTCATTTCTCATCCTTTTTGACCTTTATGCAACATTTGATATTGTTGACTACCCTCTCTTCCTGGATATCTTCTTCTCTCTGGATTTTCATGACTTGGCTTTTCTGATACCCCCCTTAACTTCTCAGTTTCCTTTGCTGGTTCTTTACCCATGTCACACTCATTAAATATTGCTATACTATAGGGCTATTTCCTAAACCTCGGGTGTTTTTTTTTTTCCTCAATACTTTTTTCACTTGGTGTCTCATTAATCCACATGGGTTCAATTATCATCTCTCCACAGACAGTTCCTACTCTGTATACTAGGGCTAGCCCTAGTCTTTCTCCCATTACCAACCTCCATTTAGAACTGGAGGTCACAAAGACATTTCAAACTCAATATGTCCAAAACAGACCTCATCCCTCCCCCAAACCCACCCTTCTTTTGAACTTTTCTGTTGTTATTGTTTCTACTGTTTTTCTGCTGTTGAAGATACCACCACTCATCCAGTCATACAGGTTTAAAACCTTAATATCATCCTCTGCTTCTTATTCTTACTAACCCCACATATCTAATCATTCACCAAATCTTTTCATTCCTATTTCCACATTTCTTATATATGTCCCCTTCTGTCCACTCTCACAGCCACCACCCTATTTCAGGCCTTCACTGTCTCTCACTTGACCTATTTTAATAGCCTTTTAATTGGTCTCCCCACCTATTCTCTCTCTCCCTTCTCCAATCTATCCTCCACATAGCCTCTAAAATTATTTTCCTGAAGAGTGGGTTTGACCATGTCACCCCACCTACTTAAAATGCTGTAGTGGTTTCCTATAGCCTCTAATCAACTCCTCAGTTTGGCATTTAATGCTTTTCATAACTTAGACTATTCCTATCTTTTCATCTTTTTCCATACATTCTATGACCCAGTCATATTGGTCAATGCTCCATTTCCAATCCCTTTGCCTTTGCATTGGTTGCCCCATGCCTATAATCCTCTTCCCAATCACCTCTGCGTCTTGGAATTCTTGGTTTCCTTCAAGACTCAGTTCAAAATCCATCTGTATATATACCCATATGTATATATACCCATATGTTATATATATATATATACCCATACATATACATATATATACCCATACCCATATATATACCCATATGTATATATACCCATACATATAGTACAGTGCAACTTTGATCACATCCCCAGCCATCACAAATATACATACCACCCTATATATATGGGTGTATGTGTGTGTGTGTGTGTATGTATGTGTGTATATATATATGTATATATACACATATACACACAGCCACATATACATATATCATCTCCCAAATTCAAATATAATTCCCTTGAGGGCAGCAACTGACTTTTGTCTTTTGTATCCCCAACATTTAGCATAGTTCCTCAACATATTCAAAACTCAAATCATTGCCTTTTCCCCCCAAAACCCTTCCCATCTTTTAACTTCCCTATAACTGTTGAGGTTAACACCATCCTTGCTTTCCCCTAGGCTCACAACTTAGGTGTCATCCTCAACACCTATCTCTCACCCCACCCCAATCCAATTTGTTGCCAAGGTCTCTTGATTTCATCTTTGCAACATTTCTCTGATACGCCCCCTTCTCTCCTCTGACACTGCCACCCCTCTAGTGCAAGCCCTCATTACTTCACACCTTGATTACTGTAATAGCTTGCTGGTATGTCTGCCTGTCTCAATCCTCTCCCCACTCCAATACATTCTCCATTCTGTCACTAAAATGATTTTCCTAAAGCATAGGTCTGTCTGTGCCACACTCCCTACTCAATAAACTTCAGTGGCTCCCAATGCCTCCAGTATCAAATACAAAATTCTCTTTGGCATTCAAAGACCTAGCCTTGTCCTACCTTTCCAGTCTTTTTTGCATTGTACTCCCTATCATGTACTCTTGGATCCAGTGACACTGGCCTCATGGCTGTTCCATTAACAAGACACTCCATCTCTCAGCTCTGGGCATTCTCTCTGGCTATCCTCTATGCCTGGAATGCTTTCCCTCCTCATCCCTACCTCCTAGTTTCCTTAGATTCCTTTAAGTCCCAAATAAAATCTTCAGGAAGTCTTTCCCAACCTCCCTGTAGTGCCTTCCTTCTTTTAATAAGATCCCATTTATTGTGTATACAATTTGTTTGTACATATTTGCTTGTTGCACCCTCCATCCCCCTTTATGGTGAGCTCCTTGAGGGCAGGGACTATCTTTTGCCCATCTTTGTATCCTTGGATCTTAGTACAGTGCCTGGTACATAGTAGATGCTTAATAAATGTTAATAATTGACTGCCTGGCACATAGGAATCACTTAATAAACACAGGTTGCCTGACTGATTTAAGGTGATAAAACAAAATTCAGAAATCATTACTCAGTGAAAAATTTAAGAAGTTGAAACTTCCTTCTTGGAAGAGTGTGGAGTTGCAAGAAATTTCTCTTTGTTAATGCTTTTATCCAAGGGTTGGTTACAGCCCCTAAAGGGAGCATTCTTTGTTTTGTGCAACCAATACTGTGCCTATTTATTCTTTAATTATTGTTGTGTTTTACATTTCATTTTTAACAATGCTGCTAAATTAACATAGAACTTTTATGAGAAGCCCAGTAAGCTATATGTTTTTCTTATTGTTCTTGTAATAATAAAGACCTTGTGAGGGAATACGTGGATATAATGCTGTTGTTGTTGTTGCTTTTGTTTTTATAAACCTGATTGCATACTACTAACTCCTACTTATTCATACTTGCCTGATTCCATCTAGGTCCACCTCCCATGACAAAAAAAATGTAATAGAGAGATAGAGTAATGATTTTTAAAGTGAAAGGGACTAAATAGCTAGATCTGAGATACTATGAAATGTTCTTGAGTATTATTCCTATTTGGCTGATAAGTAAACTATGAAGCCCATTTTATTTAAAACCTTGACATATCACAAAGTATTTAGTCAAAGTGGCTCACTGTGTCGAATTAAAAAATGAAGAAAATTAGCTTGCATAAGAAACATATCGAGATGAAAGTCTGGGTATTTATTCATCCAAGAGCTGTGTGGTTGCCTCATACACTTACTGTTTTATCCCTGTATTTAATGTTGCTGGAAATTGTTTGTAATAATATAATTAGTACAAAGCATATCATTATAATCCTAACAATTTTTTAAAAACATTATTATAGTGAGGCACAAGCAAGTCAAAACAAGGCAAGTGATGCAGAGGTATTTTGTTTATATCAGTTTTCATTATGGCATTCAGTAAAATGTGTGGGCAGAAGTCTATGAGTAAGGCCTATTGAGTTGAATTCTGGGCCCTCAGTCCTAAGAGGGGAAAAATACCTTGGATGTACCTACCCACCTTGGCTGTATCACAAAAACACACACTATGATTAAAAGACAACAGCAAAGTGCCAACCACCATCTTCCAGGTAGTCTGAGTTACAAGAAATTAGATCCCTTAACATCAAATGAAACATTGCCCCAGGCCTCAGACACTAAGCAGGTTTTTTTCATAAACAGGCCCTGAAATCCTCACAGGCAATGGTTTAAGAGTACGTGACAGGGGAGCTCCTTAGCCCCAGTAAAACAAAGTAGATTCACAAGGAGACTGTCTATGGCTACATTGCCTCCTGGTACTCCATGTGCTTAAGCCCAACGCATACTTGTGTTACCAGGATTTATCTTCTTCTGGTTTTTAATATAATGATAGCTTTTTTAATATAACATCCCTCATATTAATTGTATCTCAAAACAACACTTCTGAACTAAATGAAAGGCAAAGACAAAAGAAGTTTTCAGTTAAGATTTTGAATGATATGAAGAAATGCAGGAAGGGAGTTCCAAACTAGGGAGACTTTTGAGAAGGCAGAATTACTACAGTAAACAAATTGTGCTAAATAAACAAATGCTGTCAAATTAAGTTCTAATTCCTATGCAATACGTAATTATTGAGTAGAAACTATCTCCTAACCTGCCAAGGACAATTTTTTGCACATAGTAGGCACTTACTAAATATGTGTAGCATTGAATAGGAATGAATGGTTTCTAAGATGCTACCTCAAAATCATTATACATGAGTTCTGTAGATATGTTTTGATTTAATTGGATAGAAAAAAAATTTAGAAGAATTTTAAAGGTCAAAATTATTCACTGGTAGATCCAAGTGCAAAGCCCAGTTGAATAAAACTGCTTTGTTACTACTTTTTGTGAAATCAGAGATAGGCAGACCCAGAGACAGACAGAGAAAGTGTTAAGGGATAATAGTCATTCTATCACTTGGAATATTTGGAAAAAATACGTTTTTAAATCAATGCCTAGAACCTCAATAGAGAGTTGGTTGATTTGTTTCCTGCATCATACAGTTATGGGTTTCTAATGACAGACCTTCAGGTTTTTACCCTGGATCCTATAGTCAAAAGCAATCAGTATTTGCCGTTATAAATTCTACTCATATCTCCAAACCACCAAAGCAATTGCTGAATCACCTTTTCCCTTTAAGGTACATTCTTTGCAAAAGATGATAATGTATGTTGCTTAAAAGTTGTATATAGGACAAATATTTGTACAGTGAATCATCTTCCTTTGACTTCAATACAGAAGCATTTAAATATCTTTTTTATACTTAACACTCTAAGAAAGAAGGGAGCTGAACGAGTTGGGCTGAAGGATATATTTGTAATAAATATCTTCAGGGTTATACATATATAATATGTATGTATATATGTATGTATGTATATATGATCCTTCCCAAAGGGTACCCCTTCCTCTCAGAGGCCAAAAAAGGATCAGAGGTCAGAGAGCTATCCAGAGCTAGGGAGTTTCCAGTTGGAATGTTTAGGAAGAGTGATGAAATTATGCATTCTTTTGGGGAGGTGAGGGACTTTGACCTTGAAAAAAAATGACATCAATACAGGAGAAGCTGGGAGCCAGGACAGAGGGCTAGCTGGTATCTTTATGCTGAGCTTTTTTTGGTAGGAAGGAATAGAAGAAAGGTGGGTAGTGCTGGGCTCCATGACTGGAGCAAGAGGAGTCCTAGGAGTGGGAAATGATGCTCTACAGAGATAGGACAGTCTAGAGGTTGGTAGTGCCAATCAGATGTAAAACATTAAGCCACAAGTCTGTTGGTAAGACTGGTTTGGGCTCCCCTCTGCTCTCTCCTAGGAGCAGGTAGTCCTAGAAAACTCAATCTGATTCAATCAAAGAGGCAGGTAAAAGGGTGAACCAACTGAAACCAAAAAACTCTTTTTCCTTCTCCCCAGCAAAGCAGTGCTTCTGGGTTTAGAAGTGCAGCATCCCTTCGGAGAGTATTTTGCCAACTCCAACTTACATTGGCAGGTAAGGTCCCCAGAGGGTGGCTGTATATTATTTCAAATCTCAGAGTTCTAGGTTACTCTAAAGGGATGGGGTTTCTATAACTATCATTTACAAATCCCCATCCAATGTGCTCCCCATTGATGAGAGGGGGTCTGTCTCCCTATATCACTCAGGCTGGATATACAGCAGCCACTTATGGGTTGATGCCAGTACTTATCAGCTCAGAAGATTTTTTTTGACCCTTCCTTGAGCAGCTTGGTGGCCCTCCACTCCCCAGGGCTCACCACATTGGTGCCAGACTTAACATGGAAAAACTAATTGGTTTTAACCCTACTGCAGCTCAGAACTTCTAAATTCAAAGGATCCATCAGTCAGTCAGTCAGTCAATATTGATTTAACTTCTACTTTGTGCTGGGCAATGAGCTAAATACTAGGGATGCAAATAAAACAAAGACAGTACCTGCCCTCAAAGAGTTTACAATCTAATGAGGGAAGACAACACACACAAGGAAGCCTAAAAGGGGACAGGGAGGTACCCAGCACAGGTGCATGACGAGAAAGTACAAAAGAGAGCAGCTAAATATGACAAAAAATGGAAAATGATGGATGTTGGAGGGATATGGGAAAACTAGGACACCAATAATTTCTTGTATTATTGTATCAAGACTTTTTTTTGGTCATAACTTTCAGGTAGTACAACTATTCTTATATTGTCTCTCCCGAATCTATTATCCAGATTAGTTGCTTTTCTAATACGATGTTTCACATTTTCTTCCATTTTTTCATTATTTTGATTTTCTTTTATTATTTCTTGGTGACTTATAATGGCATTACCTTTTCCTTCCCCAATTCTAGTTTTCAAGGAGTTATTTTCTTCCTTAATTTTTGGATCTCTTTCTCCAATTGGTTGACTTTCTTTTCATAATTTTCTTGACTTTCTTGGATTGCTCTTATTTTTTTCCCTCAATATCTCTTATTTGACTTTTGAAGTCCTTTTTAAGTTCTCCTAAGAACTCTTTTTGGGCTTGTGATCATTTGACATTTCTCTTTGAATTAGGAATAGCTTGAATAATTTTTATTGCATCATGACCAGTAAATCATGTGTTTAGTATTTTAAAATTTTCTCTATTTTTGGTGTGGTCTTTATGTCTAAATATATGGTCAATTTTTGTAAAGGTGCCACATAAAGCTGAGAAGTATGTAAATTCTTTTCTATTCTTATTTAGTAATTCATCTATCATTTCTAATTTTTCTAAAGTTCTATTCAGAAAAAAATAAAGTTCTCCTCAGGTTTTTAATTTCTTTTTTATTTTTCTCTTAGTTAGATTTATCTGGGCCTGAAAGGGATAGATTAAGGTCCCTCACTATTATAGCTTTATTATCTACTTCTCCTTCCAATTCAATTAACTTTTCTTTTAATTACTTAGATATGTTGATCACTGCACATGTTAAGTATTGATATTGATTCATATTGATAGTGCCTTTAAGCATAATGCAATTTCCCTGCTTTAATCATTTACTGTAATCTTATCTGAAATCATGGCTGCTCCCTCTTTATTTTTTAAGTAAGCATAATAGATTTTGCCTAGTTCCACATTTGAATTCTATGTGAATCTTTGAGTTTCAAGTATGTTTCCTGTAAACAACATATTGTTGGATTTTGCTTTCTAATCCAGTTTATTATTCTCTTTCATTTCATGTGTGAATTCATGCATTCACATTCACAGTTATGATTATTAATTGTGTATTTCCCTCCATCTTGTGCTCTTATACTTTTTCCTCTTTTTTCATCCACTCCCCCTTTTATAAATAAGAAGATGGGAGAATAAAGAGAGTTTGCCTGACACTTGTGATATTACAAGTGAAACAGCCCATTTCCTCCCTACTGAAGCTCTTCTAGTTCTTACTCCATCCACCCTTGATCCAAGGTTTTTACTGTTTATTCCTCTCCTTTTAATTTCCCTTCATGTTCTTCCCTCTTCCTTCAAGTAGGTTTTGCTTATGACTCCTCTCTTACCCGTCCTGCTCCACCTGTAAACCCTGTCTCTGCCTTCCTGTGTGTCTGTGTGTCTGTCTTTATGCAGTTCAAATGAAAGTGAGAGTTGTGAGATGTTCATTCCCCTAATCCTTTCTCCATTATTATGTACTCTTCATACTCTGTTCCTCCTCTGCTTCCTCCTTTCTTTTTTTTTTTTAAATACAGGGTAAACTTTCCATTAAAACCTAATATTTGAATTATTTACATTTTGATTTAAAAAGACAAAGATCCTGTAGATCTTTATCCTGTAAGAAAACTTTTTAACAAAATAAAAAATATATATTTGTTCTGGTCTAATTTGTGAATCTGAAGTGTACTTATAAAGTTGTACTGCCTTTCTTCGCATGAGTATAGTCATTGTATATGCTGTTTTTTATGTTCTTGATCTTTTCTTTCACTTTATATAGGACTTTCCATATTATCTTATATCCTCCCTTTTTGTTATATTTCACACCATAATAGAACATTGGTGGAATGAATGGATAGAGACAGCCTTGGAGACAAGGAGTCCTAGGTTCAAGCATTATCTTTGGAATTTCTTTTGTTGCTGTTGTGAAAGAAAACATAAAAAACAAAACAAAACAAAATGAAACAAGAACCCAACTCAAAGGGGCAGCTAGGTGGTACAGTGGATAGAACTCCAGCCTTGGAGTCAGGATGATCTGAGTTCATATCCACCTTCAGACACTTGACACTTACTAGCTGTGTGACCCTGGGCAAGTCACTTAACCCCGATTACCTCACCAAAAAGCAAGGAAAAAAAAGTTTAAAAAAAAGTATGCTTCAATCTGTATTCACATACCATCAGTTCTTTCTTTGTGGATGAACAGTATTTTTCATCATAAGTCCTTCAGAGTTGTCTTGTATCATTGTATTACTGAGAAGAGCTAAGTCATTCATGGCTGATCATCTTAAAATATTACTGTTACTTTGTTCACAGTACATTTCACTTTGCATCAGTTCATGCAAGTCTTTCCAGGTTTTTCTGAGAGAATCTCGCTCATCATTTCTTATAGTACAATAGTATTCCATCATAATCACATACCACAACTCACTTAGCCATTTCCCAATGATGGGCATCCCCTCAATTTCTAATTCTTTGCCCTCAGAAAAGAGCTGCTATGAATATTTTTGTACCTATGGGTCTTTTTCCTTTTTGTTTTTTATCTCTTTTGGTATACAGACCAAGTAGTGGTATTGCTAGGTCAAAGGGTACGCATGGTTTTATAGCCCTTTGGGCATAGTTCCAAGTTGCTCTACAAAAAGGTTGAATCAGTTCACAACTTCACCAACAGTGCATTAATGTCTCATTTTTCCTACATCCCCTCCTACATTTGTCATTTACCTTTTCTTTCCTATTAGCCAACCTAATAGGTATGAGGTAGTACCTCAGAATTATTTTAATTTGCATTTCCCCACTCAATAGTGAGTTAGAGTATTTTTTCATATAGCTATAGATAACTTTGATTACTTCATCTGAAAACTTGTCACATCTTTTGATCATTTATCAATTGGGGAACAACTCTTATTTTTATAAATTTGACTAAGTTCTCTATATGTTTGAGAAATGAGGCCTTTATCAGAGAAACTTGCTTCAAATTTTTTTTCACAGTTACTATTGCTAACTGTATTTCCCTCCATCCTATCCCCCTACCATTTATTCTATTCTCTCTCTTCTTTCATCCTGTCCCTCCTCAAAAGTGTTTGCTTCTGACTACCCTCTCCCCTAATCTGCCCTCTCTTTTCTTATCCCTATCCCCTATTACTTTCTTGTAGGGTAAGATAGATTTCTATGCCCACTTAAGTGTGTATGTTATTTCCTCTTTGAGCCAATTCTAATAAGGTTCACTCACTCCCCCTCATTCACCCCTTCTTCCCCTCCACTATAAAAGTTTTTTCTTGCCTCTTTTATGTGAGATAATTTACCCCATTCTACCTCCCTCTTTCTCTTTCTCCCAGTACATTCCTCCCTCACCCCTTAATTTTATTTTTAGATAGCATCCCTTCATATTTAACTCACACCTGTACCCTCTGTCTATATATGCTGCTTCTAATCACTCTAATAATGAGAAAAGTCTTATGAGTTACAAATATCATCTTCCCATGTAGGAATATAAACAGTTTAACCTTAAGTCCCTTATGATTTCCTTTTTTTTTTTAACCTCTATATGCTTCTCTTGAGTCTTGTATTTGAAAGTCAATTTTCCATTCAGCTCTGGTCCTCTCATCAAGAATGTTTGAAAGTCCTCTATCTTATTGAGTTATCTATTTTTCCCTTGAAGAATTATACTCAGTTTTGCTGGGTAGGTGATTCTTGGTTGTAATCTTAGCTCCTTTGCCCTCCAGAACATCATATTTCAAGCCCTTCCTTTAATGTAGAAGCTGTTAAATCTTATGTTATCCTGACTGTGGTTCTACCACACTTGAATTGTTTCTTTCTGGCTGCTTGCAGTATTTTCTCCTTGGCCTGGGAACTCTGGAATTTGACTATAATATTCCTGGCAGTTTTCATTTTGGGATCTCTTTCAAGAGGTGATTGGTGGATTCTTTCATTTTCTATTTTACCCTCTGGCTCTAGAATATCAGGGTAGTTTTCCTTGATGATTTCTTGAAAGATGACGTCTAGGCTCTTTTTTTGATCATGGCTTTC
>NW_020954610.1:18156530-18156652 GCF_900497805.2 Vombatus ursinus | reverse complement strand
CTTCTTTTACCATTTGGTCTAGTCTTTTCTTTAAGGTGTTATTTTCTTTAGCATGTTTTTTGTCTCCTTTAGCAAGCTGTTGACTTATTTTTCATGATTTTCTTGAATTACTCTCATTTCTC
>NW_020954610.1:18153717-18156488 GCF_900497805.2 Vombatus ursinus | reverse complement strand
CTCCCAATCTCTCCTCTACCTCTCTTACTTGATTTTTAAAATCCTTTTTGAGCTCTTCCATGGCCTGAGACCAATTCATATTTTTCTTGGAGGCTTTGGATGTAGGAGCTTTGACTTTGTTATCTTCTTCTGAGTGTGTGTTTTGATCTTCCTTGTTATTATGGTAACTTTCTATAGTCAGAGTTTTTTCCTATTGTTTGCTCATTTTCTCAGTCTATTATTTGACTTTTCCCTCTTTGTTAGAGTAGGGCTCTGCTCCCAGGGTGGAGGGTGCACTGTCCCAAACTTCAGGGGTTTTGTGCAGCTCTTTCAGAGATACTTCTAGGGACTTGTAAGTTTTCAGTTTTTTCGAGGTGGTATGATCTAAGGAGAGGTGTTTACTACTCTCCTGGCCTGTGCTCTGGTCTGTGAGTGACCACAAGCATTCTCTTCTGCCCTGGAACTGTGAGAAGGGTCTCCCCTCCACTGTGGCCACAAGCTCTGGTGTGCTAGTACTCTTCCTCTTCGTTGGGACCTGCCACCCAGGACTGTGACCCGATCCAAATATGGGCAAAGCAACAGAGTCCTGCCTCAGTGCTAGCAAAAAGAGCCTTGTAATTTCCTTCTGACCAGCTATTTAACCCCCGTACTCTCTGTGGGCAGCCACTGCCACTGCTGATTCAGTCACTCCCAAGGCCCACTCCTGGTTTGCTGTGGCCAAGTCTATTCTGGCAGAGCTTGCCCTGGACTGTGCTCCACTCTCACCCAGGTGTAACAGACCTTTCCTGCTGACCTTCTAAGTTGTCTTTGAAGTTTGTGGGCTGAGAGGTTTGGAAACCACCACTGTTGCCAGTGATTCAGCTACCCTGAGGCCTGCTCCTAGTTTCCTGGGGCTTGATCTGCCTGTACTAGACTGCATTCCTCTCTGGTGTACCAGAGTATACCAGTACACCAGTATACCCTGGTGTAAGAGACCTTTTCTGCTGACCTTCCAAGTTGTCTTGTGCTGGAAATTTGTTTCACACCATCTTTTTGTGCATTCTGCTGCTCTAGAATTTGTTGAGAGTCATTCTTTAAAGTTATTTGGAAGAATTTGAGGGAGAGTTCAAGTCAGTCCCTGCTTTTATTTCACCATCCTGGCTGCTAATTTTGACCAAATGACCTAATTTTAACGATCATTCTTTCCCTTTTTAAGGGCTCATAAACCATGCCTTCTTTCCCTTTTTGAAAAGTAAGATATTTGTTTATCTCTTGGTTCATGGTACCTTTGCTGTTCACCATGATTTTTCAGAGATCATTAACAGCAGTTTGGCAATTAAATGCACAGATTATTACAGTAATTTATCCAAACCTTGCCCCTTTAGTAACATATTCTAAATTTCTGCCAGGAATCTGCTATTCCAGGCTTGATTCTGATCAGTCAAGAAGAAGTGTATGCCAAAGTAGAAGTGCCTAGACCTTGGAAGAAATTACCTAAATTTATTACTATTTAGTATTAATAATCCACTTTAAGTTTTACAAAGTGCTTTCTCCACCACAAGTCTATGAAGTGGGAGTACAAATATTTTTGTCCCTGTATCATAGGGGTACAGATAAATTTCATATATTATAAGTGTTAGAGCCAGGACTTAGACCCATCTCCTGACTCTAAGTCCTACTCGGAGTTAATTATAGGGAAAGTGGAGGAATTGTCTATGTGCAACCCAGTTTTTGGGAAAATAGACTTCAAAAAGATCAAAGAAAGGACAAGTAGAATCTCATCACCAAAAATTTGACTGGAGGAAGGAAAGTCAAAGTAGAATACTTTAAAGTGCAAAATTCTGAAAACAAACAAACAAAAATGTTTCTGGTGAGAAAGAAAAGAAGAAATTATACTGACTTGAAGGTACAGAGAATTCATTGCCCAAATTGGAGGCATAAAGGCAAGAGAAATTAAATGAGGATAAATATAAGTACCGCAGTACGATGAGAAAAGTTCAATAGTAATAATAATAGCTCATATTTATATAATACTTTAACGTCTTTAAAACACTTTGCATCTCATTTCACTGGATCATAGTCCAGAGCTCGAAGAGACCCTGGAGGCCATCTGGTCCAGCCCCATTATTTTATAGGTGAAGAAAGTGAGTCCCAAAGAAGTTGAATTAATCCCCCTAAATGGGAGATTTGATGAAGGTCCTCTGATATATTTAGACTGAATATAATGAAATATTTCCTAATGTAGCCAAGGCTCTGGGTTTACTATCCCAAACCCCAATTTTCACTGGCAGCTTGGGTCCCTAGAGAGTGGCCTCCTCTTCTCCCTTCAGCGTTCTAGAGGTAATCATGAAGGATTACAGCTTTTTCCTAATGCTATTGCTCATAGGTTACCACTGGTGTGCTTCTCTCATTGATTATCACTTACTATCAGTTAACCAGGAATATCTAATTATTTTTTATAAATGGGAACTAAGATAAGGTAATTAACTAAGAACAGTTGATACAAAACATCCCCCCAAAGCAGGGAGTGCACACTCTCACAAATTCATACAGGAGAAAGCAGACTCAAGCTTAGAGAGATCAACTTGCAGACCCCTAGAAAAAGCTCAGAATAGCAGCACAAAAAAGCCTGAAGCTTAAGGCAATGTCTCCCCATCCTGAGGTAAGCAGAGTCCAACTTTAACATAAAATTTGAAGTCAAGAAATGGACTGGGGGGAAGCTAGGTGGCGCAGTGGATAGAGCACAAGCCCTAAATCAGGAGCACCTGAGTTCAAATCCGGCCTCAGACCAAACACTTGACACTTACTAGCTG
>NW_020954610.1:18109312-18153677 GCF_900497805.2 Vombatus ursinus | reverse complement strand
AATGGACTGGGGAAAATTAACAAACAACAACAAAATAATTTAACCATAAAAAGCTATTTTGGTGGCAGGGAAGACCAAGACATAAACTCAGAAGACAATGTAAAAACAGGTACAAAAAAAAAGCCTCAAAGATAACTGCTAATTGGACCCCAACCCTGTAAGAATTCCTGGGAGCTTTAAAGAAAAACATAAGAGTGATAGAGGAAATTTTGGGAAAAGAAATGAGAGTAACGTAAGAAAATTATGAAATTTGGTAAAAGAGGCACAAAAATCAGCAGAAGAGAAAAACTCTATAAAAAACAGAATTAGCCAACTAGAAAAGAAGATAGAAAAAAATCACTGAAGAGAAGAACTCCTTAAAAAGTAGAATTGGCCAAACAGAAAAGGAGGTACATAATGTCACTGAAGAAAATAATTACTTAAAAATTAGAATTGGGCAAGTGGAAGCTAAAGTCCACAAGACATAAAGAAACAATAAAACAAAATTAAAAGAATGAAAAAAATAGAAGAATATATTAAATATCTCATTGGAAAAACAACTGACCTAGAAAATAAATTGAGGAGAGATATTTAAGAATTATTGGACTACTTGAAAACCATGATAAAAAAAAAAAGTCTTGACATCATATTTCAAGAAACTACACAGGAAAACTGACCTGATATCTGAGATCCAAAGGGTAAAATAGAAATTGAAAGAATCCACTGATCACTCCTGAAAGAGATCCCAAAATGAAAACTTCCAAGAGTATTATAGCCAAATTCCAGAGCCTGGGGGTCAAGGAGAAAATATTTCAAGCACCCAGAAAGAAACAATTCAAATATCATGGAGCCACAGTCAGTATCACACAAGATTTAGCAGCTTCCATGTTAAAGAAGTGGTGATCTTAGAATATGATATCTGGAAGGCAAAGGAGCTAGGATTACAACCAAGAATCACCTACTCAGCAAAACTGAGCATAATACTTCAGGGGGAAATGGATATTTAATTAAATAGAGGACTTGTAAGCATTCTTGATGAAAAGATCATAGCTGAATAGAAAATTTGACATTCAAATACAAGACTCAAGATAAACATAAAAAGGTAAACATGAAAGAGTAATCATAAGGAACTCAAAAGTTAAACTGCTTACATTCCTATATGGGAAGATGATATATGTAATTTCTAAGAAGTTTATTATTATTAGGGAAGTTAAAAGAAGTTTACATAGCCAGAGGGCATGGAAGTGAGTTAATTATGTGGGAATGATCTCCAAAAAAATGAAGGGTTGAGAAAGAGGGGTGCACTAGGAGGAGGAAGGGATAGGTAAAATGGGGGAAATTTTCTCACAAAAAGAGGCACATAAGGAAGAGCTTTTACAGTGGAGGTGAAAATAGGGGAGGGGAATGGCAGGCAAAGCTTGAACCTCACTCTCATCAGAGTTGAAGAGGGAAGAATATATATGTATATTCACTCAATCATGTATAGAAATGTATCTTACCTAATGGGGAAAGAGTAAGGTAAGGGGATAAGAGAAAGAGAAGGGATGATAAAAGGGAGGACAGATTAGAGGAGACAGTGATTAGAAGCAAAAAGACTTTTTAAGAGGGACAGGAGAGAGAGAAAGAGGGAGAGAGAGACAGACAGACAGACAGAGAGACAGAGAGACAGAGACAGAGAAACAGAAGAAAATGGTATGGAGGGGACACAGTAATCATAACTGGCAATGGGAATGGGATGAGTTTACTCATAACATGGAAACATGCAACAGAATGTATTAGAAACCAGAATCCAACAATATGTTATTTATAAGAGACACACTAGAAAGAGAAAAATACAGAGTTAAAATAAAGAACTGCAGCAGAATTTAATATGCTTTTAACTGAAGTAAAAAAGGCAACAGTAGCAATCATGATCTCAGACAAAGCAAAAGCAAAAACAAACCGAATTCAAAGGATAATCAGGGAAACTACATTATGCCAAAAGGTACCACAGACGATGAAGTAATGTAAAAAAATGATGAGGAGGCTGGTTTAAGAAAAACATGGCAAGAACTATATGGACTGATGCAAAGTGAAATGAGAAGAACTGGGAGATCATTGTGTACAGTAGCAGCAATGTTGTAACGATGATTAACTGAAAGACTTAGCTACTCTGATGAATAAAATGACACAAAACAATTCCAAAGGCCTCATGATGAAAAAAGAGAGAACTGATGAACTCTGACTGCAAATTGAAGTATAATTTTTTCACTTTCTTTTTCTTGCTTTTTAAAAAAAATGTGGCTAATATAGAAATGTCTTTTGCATGATTTCACATGTATAATTTATATCATACTGCTTGCCTTTTCAGTGGGTGTGGGAGGGAGAGAATTTAGAACTCAAAATTTAAAAAGAAAAGAATGTTAAAAATAAATTAATTAAAAAAGAAAATGTAGAGCACATTACAATTTCAAATATTGAGTTAAGTATTTATGATCATAATTGTATAATTTATTGTGCATTATCACAATATTATGATCTTCTTGTATTTAGAAAGTAAATGCTTGATTGTGGTGGTTCCTAGGCTACATAGAATGAAGTGTCACAACAGAAAGTTAACTTTCCATCTGTGAATCAAATAGTTGTATTTTTCTTGCTATGAACATCTTATGATTTTAAACTATCTGCATGTAAGCAGACTTCCTGCATAAGGCAGTCCAAGTTTCAGTTGTTCTCTACTGACTTTTTTTATTCCCCCCAGTGCCCAGCATTGTAATAGGGGCTTAATAAATGCTTATTGATTGATCGATTGCCTTATTTTGTCCTTCCCACTGAATCCAGCTTCTCTTTGTTCCTTTATATTCCCTTTCTTCAATTTTATTTACAAAATAACCTTACATTTCCATTTTAATGGGAAATTCAGTTTGTTGTCCTCTCACTTTGCTCAGCCTCCCTTTCTACTTTCCTTGGCCAATGGTTGAATTCAAACATCTCTGATTCCACCAATGAACAACTGGAACAATTTTTCTCTCCCCATTTATTGCATTGACATATCTAACACTTAAGTTACTCTAAATGCATTCAGTGCCATTACCAGATGGTAGCTGTGTGTGATTTGTCCTTCGTTTTCAAAGAGGACCATGACACCAGGAAGATGATGCCATGACTTGCAATTGAATTGAATTTGAGTGAGGGAGTGCTGTGCAAAGTCACCAGCCTTGCTTTCTCCTCTGAAGCTATCTGGGTCCAGTGGCCAGATATTTATCAGGACAACTAGAGATTGCCCAAGATGCAGTGGGAGATCTTGGCCTTTTTAAGCTAGTTCTCACTTTGACTGAGGCAACACCCATTCAGTGATTAGGCCTCTTTAAGAAGTGAGTCAATGGATGGCCCCTTTAATAAAAAAAAAATATCAAACTGGAAGGGAAAGACCCTCAAGGTTGCTGACTGAAAGAGAAACAATTACTATTTGCATTCACTCTGAGCCATCAGGGCCCCCAAAATAACCATTATGTAGTACTTGGGCAGGGACCTATTGTTGGCAAATCAAGCAGAGTCAGAGTGAATTGGGTTTAAGACCTAATCTTTAAGTAAGAAATCTAGCCAGTAAACCCCAAGATACCTAGGTAGGTTTCAGCCATCAAAATTTACCTTCCTTTGGGCAAGAACATCCTTAGGTAAGGGCATGATACTCCATGAACAGGGAGGAGAGAAGAGGGAAAAGAGGAGAGAAGAGGAGAAGAGAAGAGAGGAGAGGAGAGGACAGGAGAGGACAGGAGAGGACAGGACAGGAGAGGAGAGTCAAAGTGAGAACTAGGAAAGAACTTAGCTTAAAAAGGCCATGGTCTCCGACTAAATCCTTGGCTATCTCCAGTTGTCCTGATCAATATCTGGCCACTGGACCCAGATGGCTCTGGAGAAGAAAATGAAACTTTGCACAACCCTCCCTCACTCAAATCCAAGTCAATTGCAAGTGATGGCATCATCTTCCTGATGTCATGGTCCTCTTCAAAAACGAAGGACAAACCACAACCTGTGAGTAGTCCAAGCTGTCCCAATGGAGACCCAACTGGCCAATTCCAGTCAGGCAACTCAAAGGGATTCTGCCAAATGCAATCAGGTCAAGAATCCACATGAAAAAAGAATTGGTATCAGCAGTTGCTGAACCCCTATCTATCCACTGCTTATGCCCATCTTTGCAAGTCCCTCCATGGACCACCTAATTTTCACGAGCAGGGAAGTTGGTGCCCCAAATTCTATTTGAGAAGACTTACTTTGACCCAAACTGTTTTCTACGAGAGCCCATGACATCAAACATTTCTTGAGATCTTAGCTGGCCCTGTCAGAAGATCTCCTTACATATATCAGGCTCCTGCCCTTCCTACCAGATTTCCTTTTCCACTCCCAATTCTGTGAGTCTGAAACATAGTCAAAAGATGTAAAGTGAATCCTGGAATCCCTTTTAATAGCCCCCATCCATGTATCTAAAAGAAATCCTTAGGAAAACCAGTTGAACTGCTCAAATGCTTTTTATCAAATTTATATTTCAATTAGAACTCCTCCCAAAGATGTGAGAATTGTCATACTTCTAGCTTACAAAATCTAAATATTTTATGTAATGTTTCTTCAAATTGATAATTTCCTAATTCCACTTTATATAATTTTTTGTGATCCTGCCACATTTGGTGCCAAAAGCTATAAGACAAAAAGCCAGTGTCTTCTGAGAGCGGCATTGGTAAGAAAAAAGCATAGCGCACTACAAGCCAGTGATACACTTCTAGTTAGAGGTCTTTATAAAGCCATGGGAGTAATTTTGAAATTTAATAACTTAGTATATACATAACAAAAAATCTGTCCCAGGCACTTAAAGGCAAATTAAACTTCCTTCTTATGGCAATCACTGACATCAATTTCCATTTGTCACAGAATCTGAAAAACATTTTATACAAATATCTGGTATCCTAAACTTCAATAAATTAAAAACCTTTCACAATTTGGTCCAACTTATTTTTCAAGACATTTCATATTATTCTTCCTTGGGCATTCTGTTCTAGCCAAAGTGGACTACATGATGATCCACAAATGGGACATTCAAGACCTTCCTCCCACTCTCATTGTGCCTTGAACACTCTTTAACCTTATCTTTCCTCTTGGAATCTCTAGCTCCCTTCATGGTTCAACTCGTGCCACCTTCTATGAAGGACCTTTCCTAATTTCCCCATTTGTGTATTGTATATATTTTCTACTTACATATTGTTTTCCTCCAGTAGAATATAAGTTCATCAATAATAATAATAATAGTAACAATAGCTAGCATTTATATAGTACTTACTATGTGCTAGGCACTGTATTAAGAACTTTTACAAATTTTATCTTATTTGATCCTCATAACAGCCCTGGGGAAGTAGGTGTTATTATTATTCCATTTTACAAATGGCAGGGATCATTTCATTTTTTTGTCTTTGTATTTCTAGCACCTAGTTCAGTGTCTGGCTCACAGCAGGTATAATACTTAATATTTTCATTTCACATTAAAATGAAATTTACTTTTAAGTGTTATTTGTAGATGGGCTGGTTTATTATAATAAAATTTTTAAATGGTAATATATTTTGTAGAGATCTCTAAGACAAACCCTTTCTCCTCCAACCGAAAGCCAAGACAGTTCCTGATACTCCTTAATCAATTCTCTGCTAGGGCCATAGCAATTCATAGCCATTCTTCTTGAGCTATTCTCATGAGATAAGAACTGTGAATCACAAGATCCTATTAAGCACCTACTAGAAACCAACTCTCAATAGTCCAATATCACCTTTGACAGGAGGTCTTTCCTGGTTCTCTCCTTCCCCTCACTTCACAGCTTCCCATCTAAAAACAATTAATAATAATAATGATAATAACAAGGATTTATATAGTGCTTTAAGATTTGCTAAATGTTTTGCAAACATTATATCACTCTATCCTCACAATAATTCTTGGAGGTAGCTTCCATAATTATCTCCATTTTATAGATGAGGAAACTGAAGCAGAGATTGTGATTTGCCCAGGGTCACATAGCTAATATTTATCTGAGGCTATGAACTCAGGTGTTACTGACTCTCAGGCCCAGCACTTAATCAACTGTTCCATCCAGCTGCCTAGTTACTTTGTGTCTACTTTCCATATATCTTGAATATACTTATTATGTGTAGCGGAAGGGGAATTAATCAGATCACCCCAGATCAATTGATTTTCCTTGAGCTTGCAGAAAGTAAGGGCAGGTAAGAGAGAAAAGAGGTATTACATGGTTAAACATTTAGAATTTCATGAGGTATAAAGTTCTTCAGTAAAATTTAATGAAGATACAGCATAGCTCATGTAAGTAAGGTGGATTTTAGTGTGTGTAAGGATTTTGTTATTTCTTTTCAGATAATAGGTCCCAGGATCTACAGCCAAAATAGGTAATTCCCACAAATTATGGCTGAAAACAGCGTCTACTTCACAGTCACAGTGGAGATACAGGGATGACATAACGTAAGCCTGTGCTGTGCTGGGTCATAACGATATTGCTAGAGTTAACTTGTTAAGTCATTGTTGGCAATATGCCTTGTCTGTTGCCCTATAAATCAAGTGGGCGCTGGTCAATAAGTGGGGAATCCATTTTGGGATTTGGGTAACTGATAGAGGAACTGATATACTTGCCTTGATTGGCCCCCATCAAGGCTTGGGGGTAATCTATGTGCTTGCCTCAACCAGCCGCCATTGAGGCTTTAGGGGACTGAAGAGTTGTAGCTCCCACCATTTTCACCTGCCTCATAAGAAAACTGATTAGGGGATGCTGTAGGAGTTGGTGCTCCCATTATTTTTTGGGAAGACTAGACTAGAATAAAGTTAAAATTAGCCCCTCTGAAGCTGTCTTCCTGTCTGACCAGATCAAGAGTGAATCTATTAGGGGCAGTTAGGTGGTGCAGTGGATAGAGCACCGGCCCTGAAGTCAGAAGGACCTGAGTTCAAATCTGGCCTCAGACACATAACACCAGCTGTGTGACCCTGGGCAAGTCACTTAACCCCACTGCCTAACCAAAAAAAAAAAAAAAAAGAGCGAACCTGTTATAGGCTGGAGTCTAAAAACTCCAGTGCTTCCTGTATTGTTACCTTGTCCCAACAGCTAGACATTGACTGGCTAAAGGGTTAGTCATGACCCTTTTGGTTCTTTAAAAAGCAAGATTCACTTTCTAAGAAGGCAGAGGAGGTAACTCTGAGGAATGTTAACCGTGGCAACAGAGAAGAGAGCCAGCCCTCGTCATAAGGAGTGTAGCAGTGGAGAGGTACAGGCCCAGGGAAGCCTAGCCATCTGCCCTTTAGAGATATTACCTCTAGGGCATGAAGCATAAGGATAATACCATGACGAGTGAAAAAGACATAGAGGCCCTGCAGTGAGGAGGCATGAGTTAACTTCACCATGTATACTAGTACACTAGTACAGTGTATACTCTTATCTGCCCACTTTTACTGCTGACACTGTGTATTATAGCAGGGAAAGTATTCCCTAGGATTATGGGGAAGTTTTGTCATTCTTTTTCTTTTGGGGGAAGGCAATTGGGGTTTAAGTGACTTGCCCAGGTTCACACAGCCAGTGAGTATCAGAGGCTAGATTTGAACTCAGGTCCTCCTAAATCCAGGGCCAGTGATCTATCTACTGCACCACCTAGCTGTCCCTTCTTATTCATACTATGATATCTCAGTAAATACCTCTGCTTTGAGCAAATTGTGTCTACTGGTATTAAAGGTGAACATAAAAGTAGAGGCTCAGGAGATATAGTTTTAGGAGTGTGAACCTGGAGTATGGTGAACCTAAGAGTAAGGATTGTGGAAATAACTTGAAGGGGTCACCACTTATGTACTTGTTGTCTCCTACCTCCTCAATTTAGAATGTAAATCTCTCTGTTATGCTATTGGGGAATGACTACATAAATTATGCTACATGGATATAATGAAATGCTATAAGAAATGACAAAGTAAGAGTTTCAGAGGAAACTGGAAAGACCTCTATGAGCTGATGCAGATTGAAGAAAGCAAATTAGAAAAATTTATACAACAAAACTGTACAAAAAAAGTTTTTTTGAAAGATTTTAGAACTCTGATCACTGCAATGATAAAACTGAGTCCAGAAAATTAAAAATGAAACCCATTATTCACCTCAGACAAGAGACATGATAAACTTAAAAATATAGAGAGAAATATATATTTGGATGTGGCCAGTGTGGGAATTTGTTTTGATGAACTATATATGGTTACGATGAGGGTTTTGTTTTTCTTTTCTTTCTTTTTTGTTTTTTGGTTCAATAGGGGGAGGCAGTGGGAGATACACTATAAATTCATGTAAAAACAAATAAATTTATTTTTAAAAACATAAGCTCGTTCAAGGTCGGGACTTTATATTATGTTTTTGTATTCTCAATGCTTAACTCAGTGCCTAGCACATAGCAGGAACTTAATAAATGGTTACTGATTGATAGCCATTAGACTAGGCCCTGGGGATGGATACAAAGACAAAAATTAAAAGTTTTGCCTTCAAGGAATTTACACTATCAGAAGACATGTCTATATATAAATATAAAAAAATAAATATGAGGGTTTTTTGGGGGAGGGAAGTTACTAGCAACTGAAATGGGAGGGGGTAGTCAAGAAAAGACCCTAAGCAGATGACATTTGAGGTTCATTTTTCCCCCTTTTTAATCACACTCCCCCCCAATTAATATGCACTTACCACTATTGCTATGTGATCCTGGGAAATTCACTTGTCTGCCTCAGTTTCCTCATCTGTAAAATGGGAATAATAATAGCACCCATCTCCCAGGGTTATTGTGAGAATAAAATTAAATCTTTGTAAGGTACTCCACATGCTAGCTATTATTGTTATTATTATTTTCACTTGTTCTCTCCAAAAAAGAAAACAAAACCTTTGTAACAAATATGCAGTCAAGTAAAACAAATTCTCACACTGATCATGTCCCCCCAAAAATATCTTTTTAAAAAAGTTTTACTGATTTGTTTTGTTTTTCCATTATAAACATTTACCAATTATTCCCACTTGTGCAAGGATTCTTGTAATGAAATAAAACATTTAGGCAAAGCCAGTGACATGTATTTCACATTTATAGCACCCCTCACTCATTTGAAAATATTGAAATTTCTTTTCTCTTCCTCTTACCCTCACTCCATTTAAAAAATCAATTCAAATAAATATGCATAGTTAAGAAAAACAAATTCCCTCAATGTCTGCATATGAAAATGCCTTATTATACTCTGTAATGTTTCATCAATGCATGTTTCATCATTGGTACTCAGCATGAATGGTCACTGTGTTGCATTCCTACAGCTTTCACAGCTAGAAACCAAGGGGATGCCCCTCCGTTGAGGAACAGCTGAGTTAAGATGTGGTATATGATTGTGATGGAGTACTCTTGTGTTGTAAGAAATGAGGAAACTGGGATTTCAAAAGGACATGGACTTACATGAAGTGAATTGAACAGAACCAGGACAATTTATATTATCACATCAATATCATAAAAATGAACAATTTTGAGTATTTTTATAAAATGATGGAATAAGCAGAACCAAGAGAACAATTTATACAACAGCAACAAACATTATTAAAACCAAAAATATGTCTCATTCTACACATTGATCTTGGGATGACTTCTGGACCTAACAAGGGGGAACTAAGCAAAGATTTTAAGAGGGGGAGAGGAGAATGCTCTGCACCCTAGGCTAATTCTGGTATGATGTGCTGGGGCACTTAGTCCACAAGTCAAGCAGTCCATGGCAGACTATGTCAAATGACAAAAAGGCAAACCCAGATAAATCCCTTAACAGCAAGCGAGATCTGCCACAATTGCTGTCCTGATGGCTATTATTTGTATAGTTCTTTAAGGTTTGTAAAACACTTTATACAAATTATCTCTTCTTATCCTCACAAACTATCCCTATTTTGCAGATGAGGAAACATACAAAGAGGTTAAGCAACTTGCTCAAGGTCACACTGCTATTAAGTGTTTGAGGCAGGATTTTTATTTAGATCTGGGTTTGGAGTCAAGAAGACTTGAGTTTAAATTGACCTCATTCACCTTACTAGCTCTGTGACCTTGGGCAAGCCACTTCAACTCTGTTAGCCTCAGTTTCCTCCTCTGTAAAATGTAGATAATCATAGCACCCACCTCCAAGGCGGTTACTGTGAGGTTAAATGAGACAATACTTGTAAAGCGCTTAGCACAATGCTTGGCAGATAGCAAGTGTTAAATATTAACATAGTAAATATGTTACCATATTTATTATATATTATTACTATATATTAATTTGACCATATGCATAGTTAAATTAACATAGCCAACATTCCATATAACGCTATTTAAGTGTTAGCTCTTATCATTGTTATTATTGCAGATTCCAGGCCCAGCGCTCCATCCACTGCGCCCCCTAGCTGCTATTTCTGGCAGCTAACCATGTTAAACGCAGTTCTCCAGAAAGGAGGCCAACGGCGCCTGCTGCAGCCTCCCTCCCCCAATCGCGGCTCCCTCCTTTGGTGCATCCTAGAACGGACCAACCGAGTCTTAGCCCCAAGATTCTCAGACACGAAAGATTTCACGAGGTCCATCAAGGCCCACAAACATAAAAAAAATACAAAAAGCCTGACTGCGGTCAACAAAAGCCGCAAGAACGCAAGCCGCATTTAAAGTTTCGCGTGCGTACGTACGTGCGTGCATGCGTACGTGCGTGGGAACGTGCTTACGCGCCCTTACTCGCCTCCGCGCGGCACGACGTCATCCTCTCATTCTAGAAGGAAGGGGCGAGGGCGGGGAGATCTCTTGCCCTCGTTGGAACGGTTTCCGTCCGGAGCCGGAAGAGCCGAGTAGTGGCGGGGCTGAGGGACCGGACGCAGGGAGCGGGCTGAGGGTCGGGTCTTGTCCCGGCGGGTGCAGAGCCGTGAGACCTTCCACGATCTGGCTCTCCAAAGGGCAGGCGCTCCGAGGCCCCTCAGGGCGCCGCTTTGTAAGTAAGAAATTGTCACCATATGCCCTTACTTTGGGTTGGTGTCATTTGTCACAAACTTTGGGGGGAAAAAAAGCAGCTCCCGGTGGGGGGGGGATAGTTAAGAGAGCAAGAGGGACCCGAAGAAAGAATTAAACACCGGAAACAGCTCCATTTATTATCATTCATTTTCGTTTCTCTAACAATAGTGCGGGAACGTTACTTGTGTAACGGGTGAGGAGGGAAAAGAGCCCCAAGAAAGGGGCTTGGAGGCTCTGTCGCTGTCCAGGGGTATGAGAGAAGAACGTTCCCCTAGAGTGTAAGCTCCTTGAGGGCAGGCAATCTCTGATTTATTGTCCTTGGGACCCTGGCATCCAGCATAGTGCCAGGCACGTTTTCAGTGCATGATAAGTGCTTGTCGAATTAAGTTGAATTTTCGACCACCTTGCACAAATGTTGATAGAATATGGAAAAGAGAGCCCCGAGGGTTAGTGGGTGGGCCAGGTGAGGAAGCACCTTGGACAGTTAATCCTTTTTTCCTCCCACCGCTTAATAAATGCTTGTTGACCGACTTATAGTGTGGTGATGTTAAGGTTTAGGGTACAAAATAGTACCACCTACTAGCAGATGTTTAAGGTGATGGATGTAAGTAAGTGCCATGTGATGAGACTTTAAGCTGCTTAAAATGAGTAATTGTAGATTTGGAGTACAAAATTGTGCAACGCTTACTATTATTAGCTGGTCTTCAAGGAGAAGAATGTAAGCAAATGCCACATGATAAGAGACATAGCTGCTTAAATGAGTAATTGTTGATTTAGAGTACAAAATAGTAAACTTACTAGCTGATGTTCAAGGTAAAGAATGTAAGTAAATGCCAAATGATGAGACTTATAACTAAAATTATTAATGACCTCTTAGTTGTCCAATCTTATGGCCTTTTCTTCAATCTCCATTCTCCTTGACCTCTCTACAGCTTTTGATGCTGTTGATCACTCTCTTCTCCTTGATACTCTCTTCTCTAGGGGTTTTGGGGACACTACTGTCTTCTGGTTTTTTTCCAACTTATCTGATCACTCCTTCTCTGTCTCCTTTGCTGGATCCTCTTCCAGATTCTGCCTTCTAATTGTAGGTGTCCCTCAGGGTTCTGTCCTGGGTCCTCTTCTCTTTTCTCTCTCTACCAATTCAGTTAGTGATCTCATCAGCTTCTATTGATTTAATTACCATCCTTATGCTGATGGTTCTCAAATCTACTTTCCCTAAGTCTCTCTGCTGACCTTGTATCTCCAACTGCCTTTCTGACTTCTGAAACTGGAAGTCCAGTAGACATCTTAAACTTAACATGTTCGAAACTGAATTCACTATCTTTTTCCCTAAATTCTCCCCCATTTACATTTTCTGTTACTATAGAGGACAATACCACCCTCCCAGTCCTTCAGGCTCATACCTAGGAGTCATCCTGGATTCCTCACCCCTCATATCCAAGCTGTTGCCAAAATCTGTTGATTTCACCTTGACAACATCTCCCAAATTCATCTCCTCTACTGACTTTCCTGCCATCTTGGTGCAGGCCCTCATCACCTCATGCCATGATTACTGCAATAGCCTGTTGGTGGATCTGCCTGCCCTAAGTCTTTCCCCACTCCAACCCATTCTCTATTTAGCCCCTAAAATGATTTTCTGAAAATACAGGTCTGATAATGTCACCCTCCTACTCAATAAGCTTCAGTGGCTTCCTTTTTGCCCCCAGGTGCAAATCCAAAATGCTCCATTTGGCTTTTAAAGCCCTTCTAACCTAGTTCCCTGCTTCTTCTTGCACCTTACTCAGTCCTCTTGGATCTAGTCTGGCTTCCTGTCTTTCCACAAACAAAACACTCCATTTTTCAGCTCCGGGCATTTTCTCTGGTCCTGAATTCCTGGAATGCTTTCCTCCTTCACTCCAACTACTGATTTCCCTGTCTTCCTTTACATCCCAACTAAAATCCCATGTCCTACTGGAAGCCTTCCCCAATCCCCCTTAATTCCACTTAATTTAATTGTAGCTGCTTAAATGACTAATTGTCAATTTAGAGTATACATTAGTACAGCACTTACTAACTGATGTTCAAGGTGAAAGGATATAAGTAAATGCCAAATGATAAGACACTTATAGCTGCTTAAATGGGTAATTAATTATCTTACTCTTGTATAGTCAGTGAAAAGTTTGGGTGAATGAATGAAGACAGGATCTCAGAAGTCTTGCCCAAAAAAAACAAAAAACAAAAAAACAACCCAAAACACTAGCCCACATAACCACTGTTGTTGGAAGAGGTTAAGATATCAGTAGCCATTTAAATGTAGACAAAGAAAGAGAAGCAGATCTGATGCCTTCAGTTGTTGAAGTGTGACTTATTATATATTTATTTACAGGTCATTCTAAATCTAACTGCCTTAATTGCTATTGAAGATAATTAAACAGCAAATAGGAGCATGGCAACAAATCCTCCTGGACAAGGTAATTCATATTTGACTCTCTTTCTATGTATATATGAGTAAGGGGAAAGGAACTTAGAATTACCTCTGTAGTCCGAGATGAAAAAAGGCATGGCAAAGTAAAACTTTACATCTAAAAATGATTTAGTATTATACAAGACCCTTTAAATATTGTGATATTATATTCAGCATCATCAATTCCCACTTTTACCTATGGGCTAAGAATGTTAATTTTATAAATCTTAAGTCCATAACAGAGATAGAATTTGAACCCAGGTCCTCCGTTTGCAGATCTAGCACTCTTTCTACTGTTAAGAGAAGATAACTTTATTATTAGGCAGCATTCAGATCCTTAGTATTATTACGTAATCTTTAAGTTCCCACATATGTATGGTCCTGGTTTATGGGTTGGTTTTTTTTTTTTTGGGGGGGGGGGGCCTTTCTTTGAATCCCAAGTATTTGGGCACAGTGCCTAAAACATAGTAGGCTTATATGACATAAATGGATATTGGGTGACTATTGACCAATTGAATCAAGTAGACATGTTCCCTGCTCTCAAGAAAATATATTCTAAAATGGAAATAATCTAAGTGAAAATAATACTTGGAAATAAATACTACCTACAATTTTGATGGCTAATCTTCTTTCCTCCTCCCTCTCTTCTCCTTCCCCATTTATTATTATTTTTAAAGGAAAGTAGATATCTGGATTTGAAGGATAAGGGAGAAATAAATATAGGTTTATAATTGTAATAATTTCTCAGTGCATTTTTTTTTCAAGTTTTGGAATTTAGGTTCTAATCTGAAAAACAAAACAAAAATTTCTGCCACGTTAGATTTTTAGTTTGGAATTTCATGAATTAGTTGAACCACTCATTTGAATCATTGATTGCCACTTCATATATTGTTCAGGTCCTTATTGTAACCCTTTAGATTTTAATTTAATAAGTATTCTTTATAATCTGTATCCTTTGTCATCATACATTTTGGAGATATTTCAACTTCCTGAACCTATACTTTAATATTAGGGTAGAAGTTCTCAATTTTTGTGTTTTGATAGGAGCCCCAGTGAAACGATACAGGGAGATTGGAAAAGGAGAGTGAGAGAATAGGGATCAATTTATACTTGAATTTGTTCACCTTTTATTCCCAAACCTTCTCCTCTTTGCTTCTCCTAGATTAGATATCCGGTCCAAGAGCCAGCAACAAGATAATGGGCATAGAGGAGGAGAGAAAAGGAGCAGGTATAAGGTAAAACTTTCTCTCCTGCTCCTTTTCTTTCTGGGGCCTTTGGGCCTGGTAAAAGTGATATCTGGGACCAAAAACATGAAAATCATTGTTCTGTTAATGTGAAAGTCAGGATTTATTTTGGTGATGGCTGAAACTTTATTTCTTTTTGATATCTTGTAAATTTTGATGTAATTATAGAATCATCTTTTGTTTTAAATAGAATGAAGGTTCGAGGAAGGTAGGAAGCTGATTTCTTACAGAGGATTCTATTCTGTTTTTAAAAAGTCATTTAGTTTTTTTGTTATTGTTTTATAAACACGTGTATCTACTTTGCAATGAATTTTTATGAATACATCCAATTTACTTTAAAAAAGATAATTAGACTATAGAATCAATAATTTAGATTTTAGGACTGCCACGCTGCAGTGTTGATTCATATTGAGTTTTTGTTTCAGTCCGTTAAAGCCCCTAAATCTTTTTCACATAATTACTGTCCAGTCATGTCTTCCCCATCCTATGCTTACGAAGCTGATTTTTTCTTTTTTAACATAAGGGTAGGACTTTACATTTATCCCTGTTCAGCTTTATCTTACTGGATTTGGTCCATAATTTTAGCCTTTTGACATCTTTTGGGATCCTGATTCTCTTACCCAATGTATTTACTATATGTCTCAGCATCATGCCATCTGCACATTTGATAAAAATGCCATGTATGCCTTCATCCAAGACATGGATACAGTTGTTGAACAGAGCAAGGCAATGGCTAGGACCACCTTCCTCCAGATTGACATCAATACATTAATCATTATTTTTTTGGGGGGGTTATAAAGAACTGTGATGAAAATTAGGAATTATGAGGAGGGTGTAGAGAAGGGGGTGGAAAGGCTGTTAATTAAAAGGGTTGGTTGGAAAACTCATGACAAGATGTGGCAGTTTTCATTCTGCGATCTTGGTGTCTTGTAGATTATGAATGACGATTTAGCTCATGACCACCCCCAGGAAGAAGTCATTCAGTACCAACCAAACTGTTCTCAGAAGGTAATTAAGAAAAATCATGTTGTAATATTGTTTGGAGAAATTATAGGCAGAACCTAGATAAAGTAGTTGAAATTGGGTCAACTTACCTTTTGTAAAATGTCATGGGTTATCAATAGAGTGGTTAGAAATTTAGTTTGTTGTTAGCTCTGTGATGAACTTGATGTTTAGGTGAAACATATATTAGTTGGGTAATATTTTAATTTACATTTTAAAAGTTACATTGGTTATTAGTATATTTACTAAATGCTACACTGAGAAGTAGCAGTCGTAGTCCTAACACACTGTTAGAATGTTATATTTTAGTTTGGCATAGGATAGGGAAAATTACTGCCTACTATCATTTTGTTGAGATTGACAGTTGAATTAGCAAAAGCTATTAAACCTACAGAAATTTTAGGACAATTTAGTTTTTGCCAGTACTTATTTTTGATATAAATTTTATCACCTGATTGCAAAAGTTTCTTTTGCTTCTCTCTCAACTTCCTCTTGAAATCAACATTAAACCATCTGCAATGTAGAATATTCAGTGGGAAATATTTAATCCCAATTTATTCATCCAAAGTCCCCTACTATCCTGCAACATACACAGCACCAACACAGCCTGGTCCCTGGCAGCTCCTCTTCACCCTGAGTTCCTGTGACATCAGGGTGTGAAAATTAATTTTAATGTAAGCCAAAATGAAGCTTAGTTAAGAAAGTAAATCCAGTGATGCAAAAAAAAGAAACATGCACTTCATTTCAGATTCAAATGAACAGAATTTTTATATGTTTATACTTTTTCCTCCATTAGTAGAAATAATTGAGATTTACTGTTTATAATTTCAGTTTATTCTCAGTATAGTTTTTTTAAATATTCACCCACAAGTCAAAAATATGGCCTTGGTAGATTTATAGTCTAATTTATTATGACAATACATGTTATTAATATAACTGAATTTAATATAGCATTTGGCTTCCAGGCAAAGTGATAGAGAGGTTGAAGGGGAGTCATGCTCCTCACATTTGTTGTACTACTATTCCACTCCAGATCTGTCATTGTACAAGTCTCTTAAGGGTTGAATTATTTTCGGAGCTTTTTCCACTTATTTTATATAATTTGATTTTTTTAGATGTAATAATTACTATTTGTTTCTTTTGCCATTTCAGGTATTCTGTTTGATATTTTTTGCTTATTTTCTTTCCGTAAGAAATCCATTAATTTTAGTATCAGTAGCTTGATTTCTATCAAATTTCTTTTTTTTATTTCTGATCATGATTTTCTTTCCAGTGTTAAGGTGTCATTTATCCATTTTAGGATGTCTCTAAGAATATTTTACGTTATTTTTCCCACCTGAATTGTTTCTCTATCTTTTTCAGATGTATTTCATAGTATTTTTTTTTTCATTTTACCAATACTCTTCTTAGTTCTGCACATTTTATATTTTGTCCAATTTTGGTTCCATGAATTTTTTTTAAAGCTTTTTTCCTTTTTTTTTGTGGAGACTAGGTCAAGATACAGAAACCTTATGATTACGCATATCCCAAATAATTTAGGGGAAAAAAAATCTGAGCCTAGAAATTTATTTAAGAAAAATGCGCAGTTATCAAAAAAAAAGAAGTAATATGCAAATAGAATCCACAGGTGCTTGAGAAGGGAAAATTTAAGTTCAAGTCTTCTAGGTACATTCTTATTAAACATGAATGAGGAAAGAATGCTACAAGAAGAAAGACAGAGATGGCATTCCAAAGGACATTAATCAGGATTACAACAGATTTTACTAGGGAGGACTAAGATCAACTAGAGAAACTATAATATGACATATATTTACATGTTGATACACTTATAAATATGAATTATGAACCCAGAGTTAATCTATTCAGCAAAAGCAAGTATACTTTTTGAAGGGAAAGAACTAGATATGCATGAATCATATAAATTTTGAAGGATGACATAAAAATGTTATCTTTCAAGAGCCCCTTGAAAATAAGGTGGATTTTAAGTTTGAAAGATTCATACTTAGAACAATTTATATGGTTTAAATAAAGTTAATCCAGTTGGAAATTATATTAAAGAACCTTCAGACTAATTTTTTGACTTAATGTTTCAGATCATCTCACATAAAAGTTAGCAAAGTGAGGAAGGGAGAAAAGACACAAATTACAAAACAAATTACAAAATTACAAAACAAAGCTCCTAAATTTTGAAAAGAGAGAATCTAGAAGAAATTTACATAGTAGCATAAGGCCCAGATATTTTGGTTAGAGTTATTTTATTCAATTTGAGTTAATAATGTTAGTAGTATAAATAAAAGAGATTGTATTTCCTTTGAGTGATACTTTAATAAAGAATGGTAAAGTAAAAAATAAATTTTAACAATTGTCATGCTAAAATTGTAAATTAACTGAAATCTCAAAAATGGGTTATGTAAAAAAATTAAAAAAAAGAACCAACATACCATGACAATGTTATTTACAGTAAACATACTTGTTCTTCAGATTCATAGCTCTATGTTGAAAGGTTGACCTAACATTTGATACTATTGCTAATTTGTGAAAAATAGGAGTGGCATTAATGATAATGGACAAAGTTCAATTGAAACCAGAAAACATTAAGGAGATGAATGAGGACATCATATAATTCTAAAAGATTTCATTCAAAATGAGAGCTTATCAGTCTTAAATATATTTGTACCTAATTGGCAGTGAAAGATAAGGCTCACAATATTAGAAAAAGGAGTAGATAATATCTCCTAATACTGTATTACTAATTTTTAGCAAACTTATCTAATATTTGATAAATCCAACAAAAAATTAAAAATTAGAGTTGAGAAAGACTAAGCAGCTTAGATCTAATAGATATATAGAGAGAATACAGGGGAAAGAACAGTGATTATACATTCTTTTTTGAATATATATTTTGTTATATGTACTAAGTCACAGAAGAATAGGTAAATTTAATAAAATATGTTACATTTAAAAGTTATAAAGCAAGAAAGCAAAAATGAATAATAATGTGAATAAAATGTGTAGGTCCGTGTGGTTACTAAAATAATACCTTGCTGAAAAAGGAAATGATAAAAATTATGTCAGTAATAATGACAGTACAGATATTGCATATTAAAATCTATGAGATTCAAACAGAGCTATACTAAGAGGCCAATCTGTAATACTGAAGTCCTGTATTACTAAGAAAAAAACTTTGTTAGTTTTCTGCACTTAAATTTAGAAAAGGAGCAGAATCATACTTCAGTAAAAAAAAAAAAATAGCCAAAATAAGAACAGAGATTCCTGAAGTTGAAAATTTGTAAACATTTTAAAGGTAAATAAAACCAAACTTTTTTAAAAAGAAAAACAGAATTCATAAAACTTTTCAAGTACAATCAGAAAAAGAATAGAGAATGCAAATTACCAAAATTAAAAATGAGAAAGGGGAGAAAAAAATAAATCAAGAAAATTGTCAGAAATATGCTACTTTAGTTTATGCTACATTTCAGAATTTTAAAGGAATGGAAGACTATTTATAAGAACACAAAATACCAAAATTAACACAACAGGAAGTAGATTCCTAAGTGGAATGATTCAGAAGGAGAAATTTAACAAGCTGTTAAAAGTGCCGTCCTGCAAAAAGGCACCAGAACTAGACAGATTCACAAGTGAATTCTACCAGATTTTAAAAGAGCACGTAGTTCTTATGTAGTAGAATGTTTCAAAACACAGGACGATAGGTTTTCTAATTACTTATATGAGATAAAATGGTTTTGGTAACTAAAACTGAGAAAGAGAAAGCTGAAAGAGAAAATTGTAGGGCACTCATTAATAAAATTTGGGTGTTATTAAGGACAGCAGTAGAGTTAGTAGCTGGTAGACTGGTTCAGGAGGGTCAGAGTCTCATGCTTATTTCATAACCACTCTTGTGATAGTCCCCTAATGTTAGAAGACTTTTAAGAGTTAGATGTCCTCAGTAGCCATTTAATCCAACTGCTACACAAAAAGAATCCTTACCATAACATGCCCAACAATTGGCTGTCCTGCCTTTGCTTGAAGATCTTAGTCTAAGGAAGGGGAACCCATCACCTTTCAAAGCAGCCCATTTGATTTTTGAATAGCTCAAATTGTCAGGAAGATTTTCCTAGTGTCAGTCTAAAATTGACCTCTGCAACTTCCCCCAATTCATTGCTCCTGGTTCTGTCCTCTGGGGCAGAACAGAACAAGTCTAATCCTTTCTCCCCATGATAGGTCTTCTCATAGCTGTCATGTCCCCTGAATTGTCTCTTCTCCAGACTACACATGTTCAGTTCCCTCAACGGCTCCTCATATGAGAGGAAGAGCTAAAAGGAAGGGATCAAACATTTATTAAATGCCTGCTATGTGACAGGAGTTGTACTAAGTACTTTACAAATCTCACCTCATTTAATTCTCACAAGCAACCTTGTGAGGAAGGTGCTATTATTATCCCCATTTTACATTTGAGGAAACTGGGGCAGGTAGAGGTTAAGTGACTTGCCCAGGGTCACATAGCTAGTAAGTGTTTGAGGCTAGATTTGAACTCAGGTCTTTCTGACTCCAGGGCCTAGTGTTCAGTCTGCTGTGTCACCTAGGTGACATGAACTCAAGGCCTTTCACCAACCTAGTAACCCCTTTTCTGTATGCTCTCTGGTTTATATCCATGTCCTTCTTAATATATGGTACCCAAAACTGGGGTACTCCAGATGAGGGCTGATGAGAGCATAGTATTTCCCCTTACTCGAAGCTGTTCCTCTTTTAATCCTATCCAAAATTGAATGAGCATTTTGTCTGCCGCATCATACTGCTAACTCATATTGAGCTTATAGTCCACTAAGACTCTCAGATCTTTATCAGAACAATCACTATTTAACCATATCTCTTATAGAGTTGATTTTTTTGTGCCAGGTGTAAGAATTTTTATTTATCTCCCTTGAATTTCATCTGATTGGATTCAGCCCAGTGCTCTAGCCTTTTGGATCCTGATTCTGTTATCCATAGTGTGAGTTTTCCCTCCTAACTTAGTGTCATTTGTAAATTTGATAAGCATTCTATCTAAGCTTTTCTCCAAGTCACTGATAAAATTCTAAACAGCACAAATCCCTGGGGTACTCCTCAGAAAGCTCCTTTCACATTGACTTTAGACTACTCAGAACTACTTTTTTGAGTCCAACTGTCCAACTAGTTTTGAATCCATCTAATTGTATTATTATCCAATCCATATTCTGTCATCTCTTGCACAGGAATAATATGAGACACTTTATCTGAAAATTTTGTTAAAATCTAGGTAAACTCTATGTACAGCATTTCCCTCATCTAACATCCAGACTTTATAAGGAATTGATATATGTATGTATATGTGTATGTGCATAAGAATAATATATACCGCCCATTAGAAAAATGCCCAAGTACTGTGAACAGCTCATTTTTGAGGAAAGAAATACAAATTTTATTCTTTTCTTTTTTTTCTTTTCTATCCTGGACTTAATCATCAAAAAACCATAACCATTTCAGTATGTAGAAAAGAACAGCAAAAAAGAACCGGATATAAAATCATGGACTTCTGTTTTGAAGTACATATTAAATTTAATAACATAGAGACAAAATTGACGTTTGTCTCCTTTTTTTTCTTTGTATTTGTCTAGTGTTTTATTGATGTTCTTTTTCTTTTTGCATCTCTATTACTACTCACTAACCCCATCTCCCTACCTCAGAAGCCCACTCTTTTCACAAATAGGTATAATTGAGCAAAATAAATAAACACATTTACCATGTCTGAAAGTGTATGTCTCATTATGCACCTCTAGTGTATCTTCTTTCTGCCAAGAGTCGGAAGGCATGCTTTAATCATCAATCTTCTTAAATCATAGTTTGTTAAGAATTCTGTAGTCCTTCGTGGTTGTTTTTCTTTACATTATTATGGTAATTATTCATATTGTCTTAGTTCTACTTTTTTATATCAGTTCATACTTCCCAAATACAAATTATTAGTGACCAAATGAAATATGATTGAGATTCCTTAATAATCACAGAAATACAAACTAAGATGTCCTTAAGAGAACATGTTATACCTACTATTTGGGGACAAAATAGTAAAAAAAAGTTATTCATTGTTAGAAAGGCTACAAGAAATTTGGCACTTTAATTCTTTGTTGGTGGAAGGAAGGAAAGATTTATTAAGCACCTACTGTGTGCCAGGAATGTTGCTATGCACTTTACAATATTTGATCCTTACAACAACCCTGCAAAGTAGGTACTGTTATCTTCATTTTATTTTTGAGGAAAACGAGGCAGAGAGAGGTTAAATTGACTTGTCACATGTAGTGTCTGAGGTTGAATTTGAACTCAGGTTTTCCTGACTCTAGGCCCAGTGCTCTATCCACTAGACCACCTAGGTGGGATAAATTGCGACAGACTTCTTGGAGGACAGTCTGGCATTGTACCTTGAGTGTCATAAAACTGATCATACCCTTGACTCAGAAGTCCAAGGGTATTGTAAAGACAATATGAAAATAATAAAAAAAAGACCAACCCATACAAAAATATATCATAGTTGTTTTAATTGTATTATAGAATATTTGGAAATAATAGCAGTTGATTGAATTATGGCATTTGGAATTTTTTTTTTGTCAAGACCTATGATATTAACAGTGTAGGGAATTCCTTTGTTGAATCTCCATTCACCAATACAGACTGGCAACTCTTCTCTAATTGTACTCATGTTTCTGCAGCTATTGTTTAAGAAATTCCAAATATGAGGGGGTGGGGCCAAGATGACAGAGTAAAGGCAGGGACTCACCTGGGCCATCCCCCAAACCCCTCCAAATACTTGTAAAAAAATGACTTTAAACAAATTCTAGAGTACACAGAACCCACAAAAAGAGAGTGAAACAAATTTTTATCCAAAGACAACTTGGAAGGTTGGCAGGAAAAGTGTGTTGCGCCAGGGTGAGAGAGGATGATAGTCCAGCATAGGCTGCCCCAGCACAGACCAGTCCCAGCAAATCCTGAGCAGGCCTCAGGGCAACTGAATCAGTGTTAGCAGTGGCGGTTTCTAGACCTCTCAGCCCACAGACACTGAAGACAACTTAGAAGGTCAGTAGGAAAGGTCTGTCACACCTGTGTCAAAGTGGAGCACAGTCCAGTATAGCCCTGGTGCCAACACAGCCCTAGCCCAGCAAACCAGGAGCAGGCCTTGGGAGTGACTGAATCAGCAGTGGCAGTGGCAATGGCTGCTTCTGGAGCTCTCAGTCCACAGAGGATAAGGGGGTCAAATAGCTAGTCAGAAGGATATTACTGAGGCAGGACTCTGTTGCTTTGCCCATACTTAGATCCAGGTCACAGTCATGGGTGGCAGTCCCAGGGCAAGGAGGAGCACTAGCACACTGGAGCTTGTGGCCACAGTGGAGGGGGGACCCTCCTCACAGTTCCAGGGCAGAAAAGAATGCTTGTGGTCACTCACAGACCGGACACAAGTCAGGAGAGGAGTAAACACCTCTCCTTAGATCATACCCCCTTGAAAAAACTGAAAACTTACAGGTCCTTAGAAGTATCTCGAAAAGAGCTACACAAAACCCCTTAAGTTTGGGACAGTGTACCCTCCACCCTGGGAGCAGAGCCCTACTTTAACAAAGAGTTAAAAATCAAGTAATAGGCTGGGGAAATGAGCAAACAATGGGAAAAAAACTCTGACTATAGAAAGTTACAATGGTGACAAGGAAGATCAAAACACACGCTCAGAAGAAGATAACAAAGTCAAAGCTACTACATCCAAAGCCTCCCAAGAAAAATGTGAATTGGTCTCAGGCCATGGAAGAGCTCAAAAAGGATTTTGAAAATCATGTAAGAGAGGTAGAGGAGAGATTGGGAGGAGAAATGAGAATGATGCAAGAAAATAATGAAAAACAAGTCAACAGCTTGCTAAAGGAGACACAAAAACATAATAACACCTTAAAAAACAGACTAGTCCAAATGGTAAAAAAGGTCCAAAAAGCCAATGAGAAGAATGTCTTTAAAAAGCAGAAATGGAAAAGGAGGTCCAGAAGCTCACTGAAGAAAATAATTGCTTAAAATTTAGAATGGAGCAAATGTAAGCTATGAGAAATCAAGAAACAATAAAGCAAAACCAAAAGAATGGAAAAAATAGAAGACAATGTGAAATATCTCATTGGGAAAACAACTGACCTGGAAAATAGATCCAGGAGAGATAATTTTAAAATTATTGGACTACCTGAAAGCCATGATCAAAAAAAGAGCCTAGACTTCATCTTTCAAGAAATTATCAAGGAAAACTGCCTTGATATTTTAGAACCAGAGGGTAAAACAGAAATTGAAAGAATCCACTGATCACCTCCTAAAAGAGATCACAAAATGAAATATTATAGCCAAATTCCAAAGTTCCTGGGTCAAGGAGGAAATACTGCAAGTAGCCAGAAAGAAACAATTCAAGTATGGTGGAGCCACAGTCAGGGTAACACAAGATTTAGCAGCTTCTACATTAAAGGATATGGTATTGGAATATGTTCTGGAGGGCAAAGGAGCTAGGGTTACAACTAAGCATCACCTACCCAGAAAAATTGAGTATAATCCTCCAGGGGAAAAAACCACATATTAAATAAGATAGAGGACTTTCAAGCATTCTTGATGAAAGGGCCAGAGTTGAATGGAAAATTTGACTTTCAAATACAAGACTCAAGAAAAGCTTAAAAAGATAAACAGGAAAGGGAAATCATAAGGGACTTACTAAGGTTAAACTTTTTTACATTCCTACATGGGAAGATATTTGTAACTCATAAGACCTTTCGCATTATTAGGGTACTTAGAAGGAGTATAAGTGGAGGGCATAGGTGTGAGTTGAATATGAAGGGATTATATCTAAAAAATAAAATTAAGAGGTGAGAGAGGAATGTACTCTAAGAAAGAGAAAGGGAGAGATAAAATGGGGTAAATTATCTCATGTAAAAGAGGCAAGAAAAAGCTTTTACAGTGGAAGGGAAGGGGGGCAGTGAATCAACCCTACTCTCATCAGAACTGGCTCAAAGAAGGAATAACATACACACTCAATTGGGCATAAAAATCTATCTTACCCTACAGGAAAGTAGGAAGGGAAGGAAATAAGAGAAGGGACGGGACGTGTGATAGAATGGAAGACAGATGGGGGGAAGTCAGAAGCAGAACACTTTTATGGAGGGACAGCGTGAAAGGAGAGAAAATAGAATAAATGGAGGGGAACAGGATGGAGGGAAATACAGTTAGCAATAGTAACTGTGAAAAAAAATTTGAAGCAAGTTTCTCTGATAAAGGCCTCATTTCTCAAACATGGAGAACTGAGTCAAATTTATAAAAATAAGTCATTCCCCAATTGATAAATGACCAAAAGATATAATCTGTTTTCAGATGAAGTAATCAAAACTATCTATAGCCGTATGAAAAAAAAAAACTAACTCGCTATAGATTGGAGAAATGCAAATTAAAACAATTCTGAGGTATTACCTCATACCTATTATGTTGGCTAATAGGAAAGAAAAGGTAAATGACAAATGTTGGAAGGCATGTGGGAAAAATGAGATATTAATGCACTGTTGGTGGAATTGTGAATTGATTCAACCATTTTGTAGAGCAATTTGGAACTATGCCCAAAGGGCTATAAAACCATGCATACCCTTTTGACCTAGCAATACAACTACTCGCTTTGTATCTCAAGAGTAAAAAACCAAAAAGCAAAAGGACCCATATGTACAAAAGTATTCATAGCAGCTCTTTTCTGAGGGCAAAGAATTAGAAATTGAGGGGGTGCCCATAAATTGGGGAATTGCTAAACAAGTTGTAGTATATAATTATGATGCAATACTATTATAAGAAATGATGAGCAGGATGCTGTCAGAAAAACGTGGAAAGACTCGCATGAGCTGATGCAAAGTGACATGTACTGTGTACAAAGTAACAGCATTATTGTAAGATGATCAGCTGTGAATGACTTAGCTATTTTCAGTACAACAATGCAAGACAACTCTGAAGGACTTATGATGAAAAAACGCTATCCATCCACATGGAAAGAACTGATGGTGTCTGAATACAGACTGAAGCATACTTTTTTTAAACTTTATTTTTCTTGAGTTTTTTTTTTAATGTTTTCTTTCACCACCACCACAACAACAACAACAAAAGAAATTCCAAAGGTAATGCTTGAACCTAGGGCTCCTTATCTCCAAGGCCGTCTCTATCCATTCATTCCACCGATGTTCTATTATGGTATAAAATACAACAAAAAGGAAAGATACAAGACAATATGGAAAGTCCTATATGAAGTGAAAGAAAAGATCAAGGACATAAAAACAGCATATATAATGACTACACTTATGTGAAGAAAGGCAGTAGAGCTTTGTAAGTTCACAGGAACAAAACAAATATATATTTTTTTGTTTTGTTAAAAAGTATGCTTAGAGGATAAAGATCTACTGGATCTTTATCTTTTTTAATCAAAATGTAAATAGTTCAAATATTAGCTTTTAATGGAAAGTTTACTCTGTATTTGGTCTGATTATTTACCTATTCTTTATTAGGAATTTATACTTATTTAAATAAAGTTTATATTTAATGTATCGTTTGCCTAGTTTTTATTCAGTCATTTGTTAGTTATCCTAATACGTTCAGTGAACTGCCACTCTTAACCAGCAGGGGGAGCCTATGCTACATTTTTGTAGGACTCCTAGAATATAATTATTAAAATGTATTTGTTATTTATCAGAATCTTTGGCAAGTTGTACCATATTTGTTTTAATATGTTAAACTATTTTTGCATAGGAAGTTTTGATGTGGAAACTGAATGGTGAATAATTTTGAACAAATTTGTTTTTGTATCCCTAACAGCACAATACCTGGCATATAGTAGATTAGGTGTTTAATAAACGTTTATTGATTGACTTACTGAATATTCTACCTATCTCAAAAATGACTACCATCACATCTGTGTGCTAAGAAAGCAAAGAAATTACATGATCGATTTATTTATTTATTTATTTTTATAGAATGGTTTATTATGTTTTATTTTGGAATAAAGCTTTATCTGTGTTACTGAATCCACTTAGCATGTAACAGCAGGACCTTCCTGATTTTTTTTTTAACCAATTATGATGTCAGAGTTTGAATGTAAATTACACAAGTCTGCTGCCCTGATGAAATTTCTGTTTCATAATTATATTCAGTCTATCAAAATTCCTACTGTTGTTATTTTTTTGTCAGTCACTCAAAAGACATTTATTGAGCACCTGCTACATATCCAGAACAATAATGATATCTATGGAATATAAAACAGAACTCATTATCTTTCTCTCAAAATCCAGTCCTTTTCCAGATTTCCTTGTTTCTGTCAAGTTATGTCATGTGATACTTGAATGTATCTTTCCATGAGTCCTCTATTGGTGATTCACCTAGCCCAAGTGCTCCCTAGGGACTTTCATCCATTTTGCCTCTCATTCTCAATAAGTTATTAGCCCATCCCTTTTTCCTGTCGTATAATGCTTTGTATACTACACATTGAGGACTAATCAATGACTTGAATTTCTCTTGATGAAATAAAAGTTTATTATAATTTTTAATTCTTTGTATTTGTGTAAATATAATTTACCCTTTCAGAAAAGAGAATGGAAAGACAAAGAAAATCTTGAGGTAGGGGAATGGCAGGGGATAATTTATTATTGATTAGTAAAAGTAATGACATAGATTTCTGGGGAAAAACTGATTTGTAGCTCTCAGGTTAAAATGAATGTCATACGATTCTGAGCTGGAAAGGACCTTGGAGAGGCCTCATTTTATGGTTGAGGAAACTAAGTCCCAGAGAGATTAAATGACTTAAAGGAAACTGTGTCTCTGCAAAGAGTGAAAGTAATAAATGTAGAAATGGAGATACTATAAACACAGAATAGGCATTGTTTTTATTTATGATTTATAAGAAAAAATATTTTTCTGACCTTACTTTGGGATGTAGAAGGAAATACGTGCTTAAAAAATTAGTGGATTTAGAATGTTAAAGGAAATCCCAAATATCCATGAACAATAAATCCCCAAAGAACTTTTTTCTGTCTATGAATAAGAACAAATATCTTTTGTGATACACTTAAATTGACTGCATTTAACATAAAAATGTGTGGTATTTGTAAAAAAAAAACAAAACCACAGCTAAATGAGTGATACAAATTTTTTTTAAAGCAAACAATTAAATAATGGAATTCTGTAATATTTCTTTATTCATTTTATACAGTGAGATAAAAAATTCATACTTGACAGTGTTTGTTGAATTAAGGTTTATTAGTGGCATTGATGTTTATTGTGAAATGAGAATTTTTAAGTATTCAGAGTTGACTTGTCAAAGGTGACATTTCCAAATGAAACATGTAGACTAGAATTCTAGTGTGGAATCATTATTTCTGTAATTGTTTTAAATAGTATTAATATTATTTCTGCTCACTGCTAAACATAATATTTTTACTGCCATTCTAGTTTTTTGTGCATGTGCAAATATAACTTGCCATAACTACAATATTTAGGAGTGGGAAAGTTCTGCATTCCCCAAAATAGGGAATAGAGTATCTTTTCCCTATTTAAAAATGTGTAAGCACTTTCCAACTAGGTATTGTTTCATTCATGGTTTATGTATATGCAGTGGCGAACACAATGCCTGGTACATAGTAGGTGCTTAATAGATAATTGTTGGTAGATTGATCCATTTTCATAAGATTCTCTCAATCACACTCCAAGCTATTGGTCTGCCATCCTTCCTCCCCTAGAATTTTATCTTCCTTCAACCTCAGGTCTCCTTTTATTCTGTGTTGAAAAACTTATTTTCTGTGTTGAGAAATTTTCTGTTATGGCTCTCATTCAACGAATTTAGGTAATGAGAATATGTGGTTATTCCCTGGATACTGGGATCACTCTATTGACAAATCACTTTGACCCAGTGTTCAAGTAGTGCCACTCATTTTACAGGCTTGGGACTACCTATCTCTGAACAGTGTCTTAATTCTTGCTTCCTCATCAGATTTCACCTTAAGGGCAAGCTCAATCTAGACTCACCTACAGACAGCTTTTATCATCATAAGCTCACACTGCTATTGATTGTCTCTTGCTTTCATACTAATATTCTACTACCATCCCTGTAACCCCCCCCATCCCTATTAACTAAATACATATGTAGCCAGGGGCCAGTTTCCTAACCATGCCTATTCTACTAACTACAAACATCAAGAATATATATCCTGTTCTTTTATCACTTGGTGGGTAATCAATAATTATGGATAGCTGAAAGCCCTCTTTGTCTTGGCATACAGAAGAAATCCTTCAGATTTTATCAATACTAATATAAATCAATATCCCAGAATTTTTAGACACATCAGAGAATAATAATTACAGTAAAAATGACCAAATGACCATGTTGCGCAGTACCTTCGTGTTTCTTGACAAGTCAGAAAATAAGAATTATTGCAGCAAAAATGCCGAAGGTACTGTTTTTCCTGATCCTAGAGTAATTTCCTCAAATGCAGATTTCACTTCTTTCTGAACAAAAGTTAAGTGTAACAAAATCTTGTGAAAATTGTCTCTTGAATCCATTCTTTCCTTTGTCCACTCCCACTGATATTACACTGGCTTAATCCTTTGCCTCTTGCTTGTTCTGCTCAAATAATCTCTTAATTTGACTCCCTGCCTTCAGTTTCTCCCACATCCACTTCATTGCCTGCTTCTGCTTTTTAAACTTTAATGTACCCTGTATCCACATGGCTTATTTTTCTGCCTGTGGAATAAAGTCCAAATTCTGTAGCCTGGCAATTAAACTCCTCAACAGTTTGGCCATCTTTTCTACCTTTATCTCTTACTTTCACCCCCTGTATCTATCTAAACAGCTGTTAAGACCTGTTCTCCCTTTTTAACATCTCTTTTGTATGCGTCCTTCTTTGTCACTGCAACCACCTAGATGCAGGCTATCATCACCTTACATCTTTTCTTAAGTTACTCTCCAATCTGTTCTCTATTCAGTCATCCTCTCCTCTGATCCTCTTCAAGTGAAGCTCTGACCATGTAATTTTCCTATTCAAGAAATTCAAGGATCAAAGATAAAATTCTCTAGCTTTTAAAACCCTTTATGACCTGGTCACTTTTTACCTATCTAGCCTTCTTAGACCTTATGCCCCTTCCTCCCATGAACTATTTGCTCCAGTGACACTGGCCTCCATGTCATTCATCAAACATGACACTCCATCTCCTGACTCTGAGTGTTTTCAGTGGCTATCCCTCAGGGACACTTTCCTTCCTCATATCTGCCTCCTACCTTCCCTAGCCTCGAGTCTCAGCTCAAATCCCACCTTCTGCAAGAAGCCTTTTCCTGTCCTCCTAAACTTCAGTGTCTTCCCTCTGAGATCACCCTAATATATCTTATGTATATCTTGTTTGTACATAGTGTTGGCATGTTGTCTCACCTTTTAGATGATGAAATCTTGAGAGCAGGGGCTGGGTTTTTTTGCCTTTTTTTTTGTATTCCCACCTCTTAGCGCAGGGTCTGGCATATAGTAGGTACTTAATAAATCCTAGTTGACTTTCCATGGGTGTTGTGAGGTTGGGAGATAATGGATGTAAAGCATTTGGCACAACTGCAAGTACTATGTAAGTGCTTATTATGATTATGATTTTTTTTTTGAGGCAGTCAGGATTAAGTGACTTGCCCAGGGTCACACAGCTAGTATCTGAGGCCAGATTGGAACTCAAGTCCTCCTGACTCCAGGGCTAGTGCTCTATCCACTGTACCATCTAACTGCCCCTTGATTATTATTATATCATTAGCCTCTAGTTACCAGGGCTCTGGTCAGTTGATTTCATTTCCTGAGCCTTCTATGCCTTCCTGCTAAACTCAAGCAGTGTTTAGAGAGCAGTACAAGAATGTACTGGGAAATATTTGACAATCTCTGAAAGAAATGTGTATCCACACACTTTTAACTTTAATCTGTGTCATTAACTTTCTTAAGTTAAGAAATCAACAAAATAAAAAATTAACCCCTGATTTATAGTAGTTGCTAATTTCTGAGGTATAAATACTCACATTGAAAATTTAACAAAGGCTCTTGCAAGCCTGTTGGAGCTGGTTCTACCACACTCATGCTTTTCTCCCATTATTCCCATACTCATAACCAAACCGACTTTGGGCTCTTCATCAAGCACACCTTCCTCTTTCCTGCTTGCATGCACTTATTTGCCAATGGCATTCCTTCCACCTGGAAAATCCTTCCTTCTATACCTCTTTCCCTATGTCTGTCTTTCAAAATCATAGCCTTTTACAATACTTTTTGTAGAAGGGTTTTTTTTTTTTAGCTTTCAAAGAATCTTGACATCCCTTGCAATTTGAAAATAAATTACTTTATATTGAAAAGGCAGTTTCTCCTAAGTTAGAAGACAACTTCTATTTCGCAGCATAGCCGAGCAGATCAAGACAAAAGATTTTAAAAGGAGATCATATTAAAATATATATATTTTAAAGAATATGGTAAGAAATAGAATGCAGATGTAAAATGAGTTTTACGGCTTTGGAAAGAAATGAAAAAACTAATCAAACAGAATAGCTTACCTCAATTGCAAGTCTTAGACAGTATTGAGACTCAAATGAGAACTTTTTGTTTATACACACACACACACACACACATACATACATACTGTTAACTATATGTGCACAGTACTGTTAATTGTTTCTGTATGCAGTTAACAGTTCAGATTATTACTCAATAATGAAATTAATTTATGCTTAAAAAAGCTAAATGGAAAATTAGTTACAGTTATAGAACTTCAGAGAATCTACAGAGTGGTTTTTTCTTTTCTGTTTACTTGTTAACAAAAATTTTTATTATGTATACTCTGTATAAAGCATTATCTAGCAGTATGGGATCTGAAGAGGTATAATGTGGTTTTTGCTTTCAAGTAGATTACAGTTCATTTGGAAAAATAAACCATATACATATTAAAAGAATAAGAGTGCCGTCTTTGTTCACTTCTGTCTATACTGCTGTGAGCTCAAGCAGTTGGAGTTTTCTTCCCTAGCCTTTTAACATAAATATTGGGTGAGGAACCTACAGCCTTGAGGCCACATGTGGCCCTCTAGGTTCTCAGCTGTGGCCCTTTGACTGAACCCAAACTTAAAAGGCCACACTTGAGGATCTAAAGGGGCACATGTAGCTTCAAGGCCACAGGTTCCCTACCCCTGGAAGAGATAGCTAAACACACATATGGCAGTCTGTAGATGAGAAGCTTAGAGGCCTAGAGAGTGTCCCCAAAATCTGAGGCTGTGATCTGTGTTACTTATATTATTAACATAAAAATTTCTTGGTTAGTTCTTACCAGTTCTGAGCTAATTACTTGGCTTCTTAAGTCACCACATTTCTTTATGACCAGACCTAAAGAGTAGTGATTAATAGATGGATGTTCATCTGGAGGGAGTTAGCTAATAGATTGCCTCAAGGAGCTGGCCTTGACATTATTCTAGTCAGTAATTTATTGGTGACATGAGTGAAGTCATAGTTGCTATGCTGATCAAAGATTTTTTAAAAATAAAAATTTTATTGCTATTTTTTTCATTTATATCATTTACATTTTCGAGTATAGCTTTCCCTTTCCAAGAGAGCTATTCCTTATAATAAAAGATTTTTTAAAAAAGAGGGAAAAAAGTTTCATGCTGATCAAGTTTACAAAGACATGAAATATAGATAATCCACTTATTTGGTAACAGAATCAAGGATCCAAAAAAAGATTTTGATAGGCTAGAGTGATGATCCAAATTTAATAAAATAAAATCTAATAGAATAAATGTAAGGTCCTGTAGGTGGAATCAGAAAATCAGCTGCACAAATACAGAATTGGATGAGGGGGGAACATGTGTGTCCAGAAAACAAGTGGAAAATACTAGATATTTAAATAGAGTGCTGTGCGAGCTAGATAAGAGTCAAAGTTTTGATGGACTGCAGGGCAAGCTACGTAGGAGGTGTCCTTAGATGAAATATACAACAAAATATAACTCCAAAAATTCTCACCTTTTCATACAGGCAGATAGACATTCAGATAAGTAAATATAAACTATATTTTTTGAGAGAATGACTAGTTGCCAAGGTAGGGGTGGAGCAAGGGAGTTAGGAAAGACTGGGTAGGATGTAGCACTTGAGTCTTAATAGGAACCAGGAATCTCAAGAAATGGAGATGAAAATGAAGAAAGTGTTCTGGGCATGAAGGACAGCCTGTTCAAAGGCACAGAAATGAAAGACAGAATGTTTTGAATGGAGGGACATTGAGTAGGCTATTTGGGTTAGAACATCGATAGCCTGAGGGGGAGTAATATGAAATGAGTCTGGAAAGAGATTGGGACCAGATTGTGAAGGGTCTTAAATTTGAAACAGAGCAATTTGTATTTTAATCTAGAGGTAATAGGAATTCACTGAAGCTTTTTGAGCAGGAGAATGATATTAATAATAGCTGACATTTATATATCATTTTAAGGTTTGCAAAGTGATTTAATAATATCTCACAATCCTTCCAACAGCCCTGGGAGACAGGTGATATTAATAATCTCATTTTTACAGATGAGGAAACTGAGGCAAAGGTTAAATGGCCTTGCCTAGGGCACACAACAATTAAGAGTCTGAGGCAGGATTTGGACTCGGGTCTTCCTGACTCCACATCCAGTCTTCTATCCCCTCTACCACCTACCTAGTTAGGATATCTGTATAGCAGCAATGAAGTTTCAGAATTGAATATGAGGAAGAGATTAGGCTGGATCTCATTTGTGAAACTTTGTAGCACTCTTAATGATTTCAAGCAGCTCACACTACTGCATTGTTACTCAAATGGAAATGGAAAAATGTATGGTAGGTATAAAAACATTAAAGCGTATTACCAACAATATGTTGTACATTAGAAATGGCATAAAAAAATCACCTTCCTCATATTTAAATCTGAGCCCAATTCATTGTTCCTATACAGATACCTGTCCAAAGTATTTATACTGATAGATGAATTTAGTAGCTGCCTGTCCTGTTGTATGTTGTAATCTAGGTGGTTTCTGGCCTTTTTTGGGGGGTATTCTTGCTGTGACTGTTTTGCTTCAGTGAAACTCTTCTAAAAATGGTGATTGTCAGTGTCTTTATGATTTTCACTTTCCCTTTTTTTTCAGCATTGACAGCTTGTAATTGCATACAGAGCCTTGCTATAGAGAGATGACATCCTCCCAGTCTCTCGGGCTTGCAATCTAGGAGTCATCCAGGACTCCTTACTATTTCTCACCCCCCATATCTAGGCTGTTGCCAAGGTCTGTTGATTTCACCTTTGCAACATCTCCCCAATATACCCCCTTATCTTCTCTAACTCTGCTACCATCTTGTACAGTCCCTCATTACCTGACATCTTGATTACTGTGCCTGCCTCAAGTCTCTCCTTACTCCTGTCCATTCTCCATTCAGCCACTGAAGTGATTTTCCTAAAATGCAGGTGCATGCCACCCCCCTACTCAATAAACTTCAGGGACTTCCTGTTGCCTCCAGGTGCAAACATAAAATGCTCTGTTTGGCTTGTAATGCCCTTCATAATCTTGCTCTCTCCTGTCTTTCCAGTCTTCTCTACCTTATTCTCTTACATGTCCTCTTGGATCCAGTGACACTGTCCTTCTGGCTGTTCCACCCATAAGACATTCCATGTCTCGACTCTGGGTGTTTTCTCTGGCTGTCCCCCATGCCTGGAATGCTCGCCTTCCCCAGCTCCTGCTGCTGACCTCCCTGGCTTTAAGTCGTTACTCCTCTTAATTCTTGTCATATCCCTTTTAAAATGAATTCCTATTTATCCTGTATCTAGCTTGCTTTGTATATATTTATTTGCATATTGTCTCCCCCATTAGACTGTACGCTCCTTGAGGGCAGGTATTGTCTTTTTGCCTCCTATTGTATCTCGCAGTGCTTAGCATAGTGCCTGGCACATAGGAGGTGCTTGATAAATGTTTATTGATTGATTGTGTCCTTTCTTCTAATTCATTATTAATTTTGGACCTTTTCCCAATCAGTTGATGATTTGATTGTATATAGACAACCTTATTGTCTATCAGCATCACTTAATATAGTGTTCTGTAATCATCATATAGAGCATCTTCCTTGTTTCTTCTTGAAGAAAGTATTTGTGATTTATGGGCCTGAAGCCTCTTTCATTTCTTTATTCCAGATTGTTTTTTTTTTCTTCAGATTGTTTTCTGATATAATTTTTTTCCTTCTTTCTCTATGCTTAATGTATTGAATTCACAGGGTAGTAAGGTGTATTTTGACTTAGATCAGATACTTTTGTCAGGTTCTTCATCATCTACAAGTATTAGTGTATACTCTTACATTTCTTTATAATGGTCTGCTTCCTCTTGCTTCTTGGGAGCAGTGCTAGGCATAATGACCAAGTATCCTTCTCTTCGTTAGACAAAAAAAAAACAATTGTGTCAACTCCTTTACTGTTCTCTCAAAGAAGAACCTATGAGCCATCTTTCTATTTCACTGCAACTTTTTTGATTTTCAGAATGCAAATGTAAATTTGGTTCATTGCCTTCAGGCATCTGTCATAGGATATTTGTCTAACAACCATTAAAAGAATTAACAGTTAAGTTAATGTAAAATGTGACTGTTAGCATATTCTTTACCCTTTTCTGCCTGACTGTGACTAGTACTGTGGAATCTGAAGGAAGATAAACAAGTCTTATGACTGTGCTACATTTTTCTTTGTTTTGTGGGTTGTAGTGACCAACAGATTCATAATCTATTTGATGATTGGCAGGGCAGGTCCAAAGATAGCAGACATAATTTGTTTCTGTGTTAGTACTCAAAAACTTTTCCATCGTGAGTAGAGCCTTGAATTCAACTGGTATAGCCTTGAAAAGCCCAGAGTCAAAAAGCAGTGTGGTATTGTGGATAGAGAACCAGCTTTAGAGTCAGGAAAACCTGGATGACCCTGAATCACTTCCTGTCTCAGTGTCCCCGGGGAATTAAGACTAGATTTAAGTGTAGAGTAGATGCTCATCTATACTGGAAGAGGAAGTTTCCTCACTGAGAAATTTCTTTATACTGATGAAATTAAAGTTCAGGTTTAAAAAAAAAAAAGCACCAAAATCCCGAGTTACCTACATGTCATGCCAAAGTATCTGAGTAGGACATTTATGGAGAATGTTATATATCTAATTTCTGTTAAAATGCAAATTTTTCATTTATTATTCAATTTTCTACTACTGAACATTAGTGTCTTACAGATAGTAGTCTGATTTTTTTTACAAGATTATGAATAGGAGAGTTTGAAAGGTAAATACCTATTTAGACAGTGCTAGAGTATTGTTGTTTTTTTAAATTTCAGTCATTTATTATGATACTATGAAATCTTTCTTTGAAGTAACTAATATTAGGATAGACTTAATATCAGCTCTGTTTTATTGTATTTCATTGAACTAGTGATATCAGTACTTGAGACAAAGAAATTGTGGGAGTTTAAAGATAATTATGAATGGAAGCTTTAATGTAGATTTACATAATGAGCAAATAGATACTCTAAAAGAAGATAAGCATTTTGTGTGCACTGTTTTTATCTTAATGAACTTTAAACAGGTCACTTGCATGTGAATGTCAAAGAATTCTTGTTTTGTATGAGCAATATATTAAGCTACATCTGTCGTCAGCACCCCCATACTGCTGAGAATGAAAGAAGGCATGATTCATTTTGACAGCGTTAACAGTTTTTAATTAATATAATCACTTTGGAGGTGAGGTCTTTAGAATATTTAGTTAGCATACATGTGAGCAGCAGTATGGCATAGTAAAGAATGAAGATTTTATATTTAGAAGGCAAATTAGTAAAATTATCCATAAGAATTTTTGTCCTGACTCTGCCATTGATGGTGTTGACATTTAACCTTAGTCTTTTTGTTTCTTCATCTGTAAAATAAGAATGATAATACTTGTTATGACTCCCTACCTTACCTTTCTATGAAGATCAAAAGAAATATATTATGTGAACATTTTGTAACTTTAGTAGTGTTATTTTTAAATTAAGTATCAAACAATAGTCATAGCTAAGAAGATAGGTGATAGTCTCTCTTGGATTTAAAATGGAATAATTTTGTGAAAATAATCTTATGCCTTTAGAAAGTAATGCTTTTATGTCGTGATTAAATTTCCTATCCACTATGTATCTTTAAATATGCAAAGTTTGAAACAACACACATAGTAGCCCAAGCTACTACATACATATGTACATACATACATACATACATAGTTGATAACTTAAATTTTCTGTTCCTTCAAAAATTAGATTCATATTTAGACATTAACACCTGAAGAAGAGTGGAATGACTAGATTTTAATCTTCTTGAGGGTAAGGATTGTATCTTAAGAATTTATCTTTGGCACAAAGTAAGCCCCATATATTGAGTACTTAATAAATAATTCTTAAATGAATGTTATAATTTGATATGTATTATGAGACATCCAGTTGATGACATAAAAGTGCTATTTTGAAATTTATACGGTAAAATATTTTATACAGTTAAATGTTTTAATAGATTACTAACTGGTCAACCTTCCTTGAGTCACTCTCTTCTTCAATCCATTTTTTCACATGCCTGCCAAATGAACAGGTCTGATTTATGCCCACTCTCTTGTTCAGTGACTTTCAGTGCATTCTAAAATCCTAGTGTCATAGGATTTTAAGAGCACAGAGTACCTTAAAAATCATCTAGTCTAACCCCCTCATTTTACATATTAATAAACTGAGGCACTGAGAAATTAAGTGACTTGTCTAAGGCCTTCTTATAGGTAAGTAAGTAACATAGTTGGAGTTTGAAGCCAGGTCTTCTGATATCAAACCCAATGATCTTGGATTTTAGTAGTAGTCACCAGACTTTTTTGATTGTGCACTCCTTTCAGTAAAACATTCTTGAGTGTCATCCCTCCCTCAATATTTGTACATTACTTATTGCTAGGTGCTAATTGGCTTTGGTAGAAGTTCTTCACTAAGAGCTTCCTACAATGAAGAAATAACAAATCCATTTAAAAAATTATCTATATGTCATACTGTACTAATAATTATGTACATTATAAAACTTACACAAGAAATAGACAGTGGTAAAAGGATGCAAGATGGTGAGATAATATTTGACCCTAGAGCCAATAGGGAGCCAGTGGAGTTTTAATAGGAGAATGACACGATCAGAACTGCGCTTTAGGAAAAAGCACTTTGGCAGCTGTGTGAAAGATGGGTTGATGAGGGGAGAGGTGAGTCAGATCAGATAGAAGTCTGACCTTGCAAAGATAGGGACGGCAAGATTTGGCTGCTTGGATTCAGATTTGTGGTGTAATGAAGACAGAAGAGTTGTGCGTGACATTGAAGTTATGAACCTTAGTGACTGGAAGGATAGTTTTACATTTGACAATTCAAGGGAAATTTAGGAAGAGGGGTAAGTTTTGGGCAAAAAATAGTATAATGAGATTAGTAATGAAGCTCACAACCCATCCGTACCTACTTATCCTGTGCAACACATTGTCCCACCCTAAATAGCTACTGGGGTAAAGACTTACGTCTAACAAAAACTGCTGTGAAAATTGGTTAGCAATCTGTCAGAAATTAGGTTTAGATCAATACGTTTACTTTATACTAAGATAAGCTCAAAACGAATACACGACCTAAATATAAAAGGCCACATCATAAACAAATTAGAACATCACACTACAGATCCATTTCATTACCAGACCTTGTCTTTTCTACCCTCACAGCAACTCTTATATTTCACCCTTTTTCTGTATGCTACTCTCAGTGCCTCATCACTTCTTACCTAATCCTATTGCAGTAGCTTTCTATTGGATCTATTCCAATCCATCCTCCACACATCTACTAAAGTGGTTCTCCTAAAGTTCAGGTCTAACCATATCACTTTCCTACTCAATAAAATCTTTTGACTGTACTATCAAATATTATTTCACTTTTATCTCTTTTAAAAGTTTATTTTTTTAACTTTTTATTGTACGTAATTATTAGAACAGTAGTATATTGTGTACTTTTAAATAAGTAAATACACATATATTGGGGGTGTTAGTGCCAAAATATTTCAATGATAAGGGTACATGACCAATTAGGTTTGGAGACTATTGGTCTATGAAAACTTCTTAGCCATACATTTAAGGCCTCCCACAATTTGTCTACTACCTATTTATCTAGCCATGTTTCACATTACTTGTCCTCATGCATTAAACAGGTCATCCCCCTACCTGAAATGTTAAAATTTGCCTGCCAGAGCATATTCCTTCTTTGAAACTTTCCTCAGTTGTTAAGCTAAAATTTATTTTTCCCTGTTAAAATTTTCTTAGAATGTTTTGGGTCTCTTTTTTGTCCTTGTTTGGTTCCCTCTTATATCTTATTTGAATACAACGTAGATACTACTTATTTATGTACATTTCTAATTCCACTCCTCCACCCAGTAGGTTTTTAAACTCCTTGAGGAAAGGAAGTATTATTTTACATGTTTGTAACTCTACAACTTTTCATAACTTTTCACATATTCACATCGAATGTATTTAAATGTTTGTTGAATTAAACATTGTTTTCTCCCATAAGATAAATTCATATTTTATATGATTTTAATTTTATATTCTTCCTGTAAGAAGTTAGGATGAGTTAGCAAATGAATTGTAGAACTTTAGATCTAGAAGGGATATTGGAGTCATTTAATCTCACCCTTCTCTTTAAAAAAACAAAAAAACAAAAGTAGTAGCTGGTGCTTTTAAAAAATAAGATACCTTAACAAATTATGAAGTTACGAATATATGTACATATAATATAAAAGTTATGAATATATAAGCACATGTATAGGTACACAAGATGAAACTGTCCAATTTATTAATAATAGAATTGCCTAGCTGTATTGGCTTTTTTCTGATTTTAATGAAATGGCATAGCTAAGTGAGAAATCTAATACTAACGGCACTGGTGAGTTAACATTCGCTAGGTAGGTAAATGGAGACTACAGTCTCCATATTGCTAATATTTCTTAAAAGTGAACCTAAAATTTACTATATTTTCTTAATAATGTCAGAATATTGAGAATTTGCATGTGTTCATTGGTAGTGAATGAGACATGCATTTTGGATATGACCAATGAAAAATTTGCTTAGCTTGACTATGCATATTTATTGGTAGAATTCCCCTTCCTTCCTTCTCCCTTCCTGTCCTCCTAATTTGCTTCCTTTTTTTGTTTGTTTAATTGAGTGGGAGGAAAATGGGAGCAAGAGAAAATAATTATTATTAATAAAGAAAATAATAAATTGCTGGTTTTTTTACATACATTAAAAAAGAAAAGGGCTATTGCAGAGGTCTTCAATTTGAGCCACCTCTGCATCATCTATGATAAGGGCTTCTTAAACTTTTTCCACTTGCGACCCACCGTTTAAGAAGCACTGATCTAGGACACACGATATACTGGAGACCCCTTTGAATTTGTTACAGAATTTTAAAAGTCTTCTGTTTCTAAAATAATTTGAATTAAAATTTAAAATTTACAAAATCCATTCTTCTACATTAATAAGATATTTTGGACAGATATTCAACTCACCAACAGGCCAACTGAATTTTCTATAATGTTAGTTACTATTTTGAAGATTATTGATGCAGAATTTACTTACAAGTTCATGCTCCATTGTGCTTTAAAAATGAAATGAAAAGCAAGTTTAATATCAGAATGATTGCTTGTGACTTTTTCAGGTATTAATATTGACTTGTTCAGAAGCACAGATGGTAATTAATTTATTTTTGTTTTGCTGCCCTACTTAGTACATTAAGATTTACTACAGTTTTCAGTTTTAGTTTGGGACATCTCATTTTCACTTTTTGGCCTTGTAAGCACCAATGAAAAATATTCATAGATTAGGTTTTGTAGTTTAATGTTTAAAAAATTGACAAATTCTGGGGATGTTGGGAGTTCTTGGAGAGGAAGGCTATACTCATTTCTTTTTTTCTTAAATATTGCCTTCTCTTGACTTTAAAACGTTACTGTATGTCATCGCTCACCTAGGCTACATATCTAAGAAAATGTAGCAGCAATGAGATCTAAATCTATGTGTAGTTGAAACTTTTTATAAAGTTTTTGATCCTCAATTATTTGTGATGATTCATGTTTATAATCTTTAAATCCTTAATATATAAAGGCACTTAGAAGTAAATGAGCAACTTAACATTCATGTAAAGCCTTGAAATATTTGTGTAAAATGGGCTTCTAACTACACATAACAGAAGCACCATTGAAATGTACTTTCATTCCAATTTCAGAGATTCATAGAACATTCTTAGAAACTACTAAGGAAGGAATTATGAGGGCAACTAGCAACCTCAATTTATAAAATTACAAACAAAGAGGAGGTAATTTGATTACCTTCCTATTGACTTGATGTCCTGCTCAGCAGTAAAACATGAGTACAGTTAGAGCAGAGAAAAAGGAAGGAAATGAAAGGAACTATCCCATAGTTTAAGTTAGCTATCAACTTTTAAATTATGTATGATTTCATGTATGAAAATTCAGCTCTTAAGTGATATTTCCTAATCTGTAGTCATACATAAGCATTACTTTACGTCTAACTACTTCCACAATCTTTTGTCCATACTGGCAGTGGAAACCAGAGGTTCACATGAGGCCATTAATTTACCAATCAGGCCATCATGCTTGTTCTGATACATATGTTATCTATTTGTAAATGAGTTAGAAATATTTCTTCAGCAAATTCACAGCAAACATTTGTTAAGTACCAGTGATGCATACAAAAAAATGAAATAGACCCTTCCCCCTAAGGAGTTTATGTTTTATATTGAATTTAATGTTTTAAATTAAGGTACTGAAGTGAAAATAGTATTGTTCATGTCATATTCTGTGTGCAAAAGAGTTACTTTTATTAGATGTTAAGTTACTTGAGAATAGGGACAGGGTCTCATTTTTTTAATGTATTCCTTAATAAATTCTTTTTTAAAAAAAATTAGTTTGTTATTTATTTTAAACATTCGTTTAAAAAAATGTTGAGTTCAGAATTTTCTCCTTTTTGCCACTCCTCCCTCACCCATTGAGAAGGCAAGCAATGTGATATCAATTATACATGTGAAATCATGCAGAACATTTCCATATTAGCCATGCTGCAAAAACAAAAAAAACTCTAAGAACAAAAATAAACCAAGAAAAATAAAGCTAAGAAAGTATGCTTCTATCTGTACTCAGACTTTATTGGTTCTCTCTCTGGTGGTGGATAGCATTTTTCATCATAAGCTCTATGAAATTATTTTGGATCATTGTATGGCTCATAGTACCTAAGTCTTTCATATTTGATCATTGTTATAGTATTGCTATCAATACGTACATTATTCTCCTGGTTCTGCTAACTTCACTTTGCATCAGTTCATGTAAGTTTTCTTAAGTTTTTCTCACTGCCACCTACTCATCATTTCTTATAGCATAATAATATTCCATCACAATCATATGCTACAACTTGTCCAGCCATTCCCCAATTGATGGGCACCCCCCCCATTTTGAATTCTTTGCCACCACAAAAATTAAACTGTTGTAAATGTTTTTGTACATATAGATTCTTTTCCTTTTTCTTTAATATCTTTAGGATATAGACCTAGTAGTGGTATTGCTAGGTCAAAGGGTATGCACAGTTTTATTTCCTTATGAATATGGTTCCAAATTGCTCTCCAGAATGGTTGGAACAGTTTACAACTCTACTAGCAGTACATTAGTTTGCACATCCCATTTTTCCATTTTTTTCCACATCCCTTCTAGCATTTGTCATTTTCCTTTTCTATCATGTTAGCCAAACTGATTGGTTGGTGGTACCTCCAAGTTGTTTTTAATATGCATTTCTCTAATCAATGTTGATTTAGAACATTTTTTCATATGCCTCTAGGTAGCTTTGAAAACTTCCTATTTTCATGACCATTTGTCAATTGGCTCTTTTATAAATTTTATTCGTTCTTTATGTATTTGAATTTGCTGTAGAAATTTGCTCCCAATTTCCTGCTTCCTTTTTAATCTTGGCTGTGTTGTTTTCTTTGTAGAAAAATTTTTTAATGTAATGAAATCAAAACTATCCATTTTACTTCTTTTGATCTTCTCTGTCTCTTGTTTGGTCATAAATTCTTCCCTTATCCATAAATCTGATGGATAAAGTTATCCATTAGCTCCCCTAATTTCCTTCTTTTATATCCAAATCATGTACCCATTTTGACCTTATATTGGTATATGGTGTGAAATGTTGGTCTATACTTAGTTTCTGTCAAGCTACTTTCCAGGTTTCCCAGCAATTTTTGTCAAATAGTGAGTTCTTATCCCAAAAGCTTAGATCTTTGGGTTTATCAAACACTAGATTACTGTAATCATTTACTACTATGTATCATGTACCTAATCTATTCCACTGATCCACGACAATAAATTTTCCAGAACTGAATTGTTTTTTTTAGGCAGCATTAATGAAATGGAACACTGACTAGAAGGAAACAAAAGGATCAAACAACTCATACATATGCATATAAGGAACATAGCTTTATAGGTAGTTGGAAAACATGCCACAGTATGTACTTGTACTGTCATACAACAAGGAGAGAGAGAGAGAAAGAGAGAATATCGTGATGTTGAGACCAAAGAGGAAGGAGATCGTAGGTGCCTTCTGTCACTAGTGGTTAGAAGCACTGTGCTTGAAGAAACAATTCAAGTATTGTGGAAACACAATCAGGATAACACAAGATTAAGCAGCTTCTACAGTAAGGGATCGGGGGCTTGGAATATGATATTCCAGAGGTCAAAGGACCTACGGTTTTAAAACCAAGAATCACCTCCCCAGCAAAACTGAGTATAATCCTTCAGGGAAAAAAGTGGACATTCAGGGAAATAGAGGACTTTCAAGCATTCTTGATGAAAACACCAGAGCTGAATAGAAAATTTGACTTTCAAAAACAAGACTTAAGAGAAGCGTGAAGAGAAATCATAAGGAATTTATTAGAGTTGAACTGTTTACATTCCTATATGGAAAGATGATATTTGTAACTCATGAGACGTTTCTCATTTTTAGGGTAGTTGGAGAGAACACACACACACACACATACACACACACACACGGCACAGAGTGAGTTGAATGTAAAGGGATATCTAAAAAAATAAAATTAAGGGGTGAGAAAGGATTGTACTAGGAGAAGGAGAAAGGGAGAGATAGACTGGGGGTAAAAAGGAAAGAAAAAGCTTTTACAGTGGAGGGGAAAAGGGGAGGTGAGAGGGAATAAGTGAATCTTCCTCTTATTTGGAAATCTGTCTTACTGGAAAATAAGGAGAAAGGGGAGAAAAGAAGGAGGGGTGATAGAAGGTCAGATTGGGGATTGAGGAGGGACGGGGTCAGAGGAGAGAATAGAGTAAATGGGGGGGATAGCATGAAAGGAGATATAGTTAGTCTTTCACAACATGACTATTATGGAAGTATTTTGCATGACTACACATGTATAACATATATCAAATTGCTTGTCTTCTCATTGAGGGTAGGTGGGGAGGGAGAACGGGAGAGAATTTTTAAAACAAATGTTAAACTCAATTGGGTATGGAAATCTATCTTACCCTACAGGAAAATAGGGG
>NW_020954610.1:18102707-18109211 GCF_900497805.2 Vombatus ursinus | reverse complement strand
GGGAGGGATGATAGAAGGGAGGGCAGATTGTGGGAGGGGGTAATCAGAAGCAAACACTTTTGAGGAGGAACAGGGTCAAAAGAGAGAATAGGATAAATGGGGTTGGGATAGGGTCAAGGGAAATATGGTTAGTTTTTCACAACCTGGCTATTATGGAAGTGTTTTTCTTGACTACACATGTACCTGTATGGAATTGCTTGCCTTCTCAATGAGGGAGGGTGGGCAGGGAGGAAGGCACAGAATTTGGAACCCAGAGTTTTAAAAACAAATGTTAAAAATTGTTTTTACATGCAACTGGGAAATAAGATATACAGGCAAAGAGATAAAGAAATCTATCCTGCCCTACAGGAAAGTAGAAGGGGAAGAGGATAAGAGAAGGGGTATGGTGATAGAAGGGAGGGCAGATTGGGGGAAGGGGTATTCAGAATGCACACCATCTTGGGGTGGGAGGAGGGGAGAGATGGGGAGAAAATTTGGAACTCAAAATCTTGTGGAAGTGAATGTTGAAAACTAAAAATTAATTAATTTTCTAAAAAAAAAGGAAGAAAATAAAAAGTTCTGTAAAACTAACCAACATATATACATATATAAACATATATAAATATATATAAACATATACATACGTACACACGTGTGTGTGTGTGTGTATGTATAAATAAAATGGCCAGGGTGATTTCTTTCATTGGTGAGTTCCTACAACCTCCATTATTTGAGGAAAGATCAGCACCATTCATCCCACTTTTCTCCCAGTTCTGCTCCAGACTTTCTAGACTTATTTACCCTGCCCCTGCATTAGTCTCTCTCCCCTTCCCCCTCACCCCTGCCTTTTCTTCTCCTTTTTACATATTGTGTCTTCCTTCATTTTTTTATGCTGAGACTTAATATTTTAAACATATAGAACTGAAAAATATTGGTAAGGTAGGAAACTTCCTCATTTTACTTGTGAGTTTTTGTATTTTCCTTCCTGATGGTTTTTAAAGTGCTCTAGGAGGAAAAAATAAGATTCAGTGAAAATATGTGGTCTTTTCCATGTTGCTAGATTTGATAAGAATAAATTTGCAAAGACAGAAATGTCATTTTCATACTTTTTTTTGCATAATTTCATATAAATTGAATTACTTGAAAAATCTCAGTTTTGATTATATGAATATTGTTAAAATACTTTTTATGTAGCTTAATTCTTATTTCCCTTCTTGGTGTGCTTCAGTACTTAATTTCTAAATATGGTAATTACTGAAGGTACCCTCCAAAACCAATTTTTCTCAAAATTTTGAGGAAAATTTATATTTTTCAGAATATCACTAGTTTCTAGTGTGGGAAAGTGTTTTGCTGACCATACTTTAATTTAGAAATCACTGCATGTTTTTTCTGGCTGTGGTTAAAGAATTTCCTATTTTCATTTTTGATTTGCCTTTTTTCAAAATCTCAAAGATTTTGGTATTTAACCATTTTCTGAGAAAAATGGCCTTTAATCAGAAGACCAATCTAGATGTAACCTAGAAATCTTATTATATAATATTATCCATGGGATAGCCATATCATTAACCTTACTTTAAGGAAACTTGTTATGGAAACCCATACATGCAAAAGAGTTACATTAGGGAATGCTTACTTATTTTATAAGTAATTTTTTTTTTTACACAAAGAATTAGCTATGGGATTCTTTTAAATAGAACATTCTCCAACTACATTTAGAATAGGCTCCTCCAGTACACTGAGAAATAGTTTACCAATACATGAATTTTCAGGACCACATATATTACATAAGATGAGTTACACTTCTAATAATAATAGCTCATGCTTATGTAGTACTTTATGTGTCATCTTCCCCCCCCCCCCGCCCCAGTCAGAGATAGAAAAAAAGTGTCAATATACACTAAAATATTTGAAACATTACTTTTCTGCAGTGGCAGTGAAGTGGAAACAAAGGAGATACTCATTGATTTGGAATGGCTAAACAACTTGTGGTATGTGAATTTAGTAAGATATTTGCTATAAGAAACAATGAATATGAAAACTACAGGAAGATATATGTTGATGCAATATATAAAACAATTCCAACAAGATTGACAACAAAAACCAAAACTGAATATTTGATGATGATGACCAGACTTGACCCTGAAGAAGCATTATGACAATGCACCTTCATCTCTTTTTTGTAGTGGGGTTCCACTGTGGATATAGAACACTGAATATATTATCAGCATTGATTTAGGTGTCAGAGATGTTTTTCTCTCCTTTGTTCTTTTTATTTTTGTTATAAAGAATGACTGGCTCTCTGTATGAAGGAAAAGGGTGGGGAGAAAATATATTGTGAAATATAATTGGAGTTTGAAGTATGGGTGTCCCTCAACCACTTCCCCTCCACATTAATCTGTAGATTTGATTAATAATTGCTTTGTTATTTTTATTCAGAAGTTGTGGATAATTTTATTGTATTATTTATAGTGATATGACTTTCATGTTTTGTTTCTTTTTTTAATTTGTCACGCTTTTCTGAGAGACCTTTGATTCTTATCTGTCTGCATCCTATCTTTAAGATCAGTTACTTTGGCTTACATAGAATTCATATATACTTTTAATATTGTTCCCTTTTGCTTATTTTTGCCTAATTTTTTTCCATTTATGTATTTTTTCGTTCTAAATCTGTCATCTCTTTTAGAACCTCTGCTTCTTTGGAGAGAATGTCCATTGCATCTTTTAAGTTCTGTAATGGTTTTTCATTTTTCTTTTTAGAGTGTTCTTCTTTTAAAAAGTTTATTACTTATTTAGTTTAGAATCATTAAAAAAAAAATTTGAGTTCCGAATTCTCTCCCTCCCTAGAGTCTCCCTCACCCATTGAGAAGGCAAGCAATATGGTATCAATTACATGTGAAATCATGTGAAACATATTTCTATATTAGCCATGTTACCAAAAAAAAAAAAAAAAGCAAAAAAAGTGAAAAAATTATACTTCAACCTGAACTCAGAGTTCATCAGTTCTCTCCCTGGAGGTGGATAGCATTTTTTCATTTTAAGTCTTTCGGAGTTGTCTTGGATCATTGTCTTGCTCAGAGTAGCCGAGTCTTTCACAGTTTATCATTGTTACATTATTGCTGTTATTCTCCTAGTTTTTCTCTCTTTACTTTGATAAGTTTTCTCAGGTTTTTCTGACTGCCTCCTACTCATCATTTCTTATAGTATGATAGTATTTCATCACAATTGTATACCACAGCTTGTTCAGCCATTCCCCAATTGATGGGCATCCCCTCAGTTTACAGTTCTTTGCTACCACAAAAAGAGCTGCTGTAAATATTTTTGTACATATAAGTCCTTTTCCTGTTTCTTTAATCTCTTTAGGATACAGACCTAGTAGTGGTATTGCTAGGTCAAAGGGTATGCACAGTTTTATTTCCTTCTGAACATGGTTCCAGAATGGTTGGACCAATTTACAACTCTACTAGCAGTGCATTGGTATCCCAATTTTTCCACATCTCTTCTAGCATTTGTCATTTTCCTTTTCTATCATGTTAGCCAAACTGACTGATTGGTGGTACCTCCAAGTTGTTTCAATAAGCATTTCTCTAATCAATGGTGATTTAGAGCATTTTTTTCACAACTCTAGGTAGCTTTGATTTCTTCTTCTGAAAACTGCCTGTTCATATCGTTTGACCATTTATCAATTGGCTCTTTTATAAATTTTACTCAGTTCCTTATGTATTTGAAAAATGAGTCCTTTATCAGAGAAATTTGCTGTAAAAAATTTTTCCCTCCAATTTCCTACTTTCTTTCTAATCTTGGCTGCATTGGTTTTGTACAAACTTTTGAAAATTTAATGTGTTTAAAATTTTGCTTCTTTTGGTCCTCTATCTCTTGTTTAGTCATAAATTCTTCCCTTATCCATAGATCTGACAGGTAAAATTGTCCATGCTCCCCTAAGTTGCTCCTTTTATGTCCAGATCATGTACCCATTTTGACCTTATATTGGTATATGGTGTGAAATGTTAGTCTGTACTTAGTTTCTGCCCAACTACTTTCCAGTTTTCCCAGCAATTTTTGGCAAAGACTCATCTCCAATCTAAGCAAAGACATTTATTGAGTGATGCCTCTCAGAATCAGGCTGTGTTCCAAGAAGAAACTGACAACTTCAGCAAGACAAGACAGGCAATTTTATAATATAATGATGCTGATTACATAACAGAAATTATGAATATTAAAAAGGCAGAAGGGATTTGTCAAGAGATTGGGTAATAGGGGAGAGGTCCCAGCCTCAGTGGAACTGTGCATGCAATTACCCACAATGCATATAGAAAAACCCATGGGGGGGGCATGTATATAAGATAATGATATTATAATAAGCCTTTCTACTTCAGAAGTTCACCTAAAGGACATCTTTTGCTATTCCTGGGCAGGTGCCTACTTAGGGAAAGTCTCTTCTGTTGTTTTGGGGTTCACATCCTGCTGGGGCATCCTGGTGGTGCTGCTTTCTGATTTGCTGGCTTTTGTGGTCCTGAGATTAGATGGATGTGGTTGTAGTTGAGTGCGTGGACATACCTGCTGTTTCTGTGAAAAATATGAGGAATGGGTCTGGGGCCAGTGGCTAGCTAGAGGCAGTGGCTAGGGTTCTATCACATGGACATGCCTTCTGTTCTAGTAGGGTATGAGTTCATGGACATGCCTGCTGTTCTTGTGAGGCAGTGAGGCATATATGAGGAAGTTAGGATATTGGGTTGAGGGCAGGGCAGTGACTTGGTAGGGGCAGTGGGCCTGCTGTTCACTGAGGCCTATGATTGAGTCTGGGGGCAGTGATGTGGTTAAAGCCAGACTGTGTGCTTAAATCAGGACATGCCTGCTGTTCAGTGAGGCCCATAAGGAAGTTTGAATATTGAAGCTGGGGGCAGCTTTATTAGGATTCCACCATCATGGCCTCTCTCTGAGTTTTTTACTCATTATTCCTTCTGCCATTATGAGTTTCTATATTGGTTTATATGCTTGTGAGCTAGGTTTTTATTAAGGCATTCTCCTTTTTGTTCTTTCATTCTTTTTCTTGTATTGCCAGTCACTTGTCTTAGTTTTTGTTTGATTCCTTCACTTTGCATTGCTGCACAAATGCCTGAGGCTCATTACTATGGGAGCCTGGACAGATCCCTGTCCAGAATATACTTTGGCAGGGGAAATACTTTCCCCAGCTGGATTAAGCTATTTTCCCTCTAGATTGTGGCTTTGTGTTTCTCATATTTTCCGCTTCCTCTTTCCCCTTTCCTTCCTTCCAGTGGCAGGGTGGAATCAGTGTCTGCAATTCAGTGGGGTCATCTTAGTCATTGTTCTGCAGGAGGGGACTGACTATAGCTATAATCTGAAGAAAAAATTTACAAAGTTGCTTATGCTTAGGCTCACTGTGCCTATCTGCCGAGTGAGTTGGGGATGCTGAGTTGGTTGTTTTGTCTCTGACCCTCTGTCTTGTGAATTTAGCTTTAGTTACTTCATATCTGATTCATAATTCTCCACCCCTTCACTCTACCTCCCCTTTTGTTGTTTTGGGTTAGAAACATTTGTGGAAAACATTATCCACCATCTTCTTGGTCATGTAATAAAAAGTCTCCCTTTCTGTGGTTTTCTACTAGTTTGCATGATTGTAGAACTCCAGATTGAATAGAGTACTCTAATAGAGGTCTGTTTCCTTTGTAACGGAAAGAGGGTTCGTTTACTGCATATTAGCACATTTTTGGGGTGTGAGGAGCTAGGCAATGGAGTTAAGTGACTTACCCAGGGTGACACAGCTAGTAAGTATCAAGTGGGTGAGGCCGAATTTGAACTCAGGTCCTCCTGACTCCACGACTGATGCTCTATCCACTGAGCCACCTAGCTGTTCCTGTTTGTGCATTTTCAACACTGATTTTTCAAATAGTAGTGATGCCTTTATTTGATTATTGATGGATAATCAAATGGGCAAGCTAAGTTACTTCACTTTTCTGGGCCTCAGGTGCCTCATCTATAAAGTCTTATGGAGGCCTCTAAATCTATAATCTCATGTTTGTGATGTAAATCAGTATCCTTTTCAGCATAGACTGATGGCCCCAAATTTAATTGAACAACTAATAGCATTCAGTTTGCTTCCTGGAGGTGAGCCAGACTCCATTTAGTTTCAGAGATTTGTTGAAATTGGCATTTATTTTATTGTTATAGAGATAAAATAAGGAATCAAGGAAGAACAAAATTAAGACAGTCTTTAAGGATTTGGGAAAGAGGAATGTATTTTATCAACTACCAGAGAGTTAATCATAGAATTAAACATTTAAAAAAATGTTTATTTTAAAAATAATGAATTTAAATACCAAATAAAACGAGCATTTTCATATTCATTGTGGAATAGGAGAGGATTGTACATGAAACTACAAGGCTATCAAATAGAGCTTGCTTTTCTTTTTAAGCATAGAATAACTTCAATGTAAACTTTCTTTTCTTTATTGTTTATTTTTAGTTTTCAACATTCACTTCCATAAGCTTTTGAGTTTTAAATTTTCT
>NW_020954610.1:18085818-18102589 GCF_900497805.2 Vombatus ursinus | reverse complement strand
TATGCTTCACTCTCAATTGAAACTCCATAGTTATATCTCTGGATGTGGATAATATTTTCCATCATGAGACTTTTGGAGATGTCTTAGATCCTTGCATTGCTGAGAAGAGCTAAGTCTGTCAAAGTCAGTCATCGCACAGTTTGGCTGTTACTATGTACAACATTCTCTTGGTTCTGCTTACTTCACTCAGCATCACTCCATACAAGTCTTTCCAGGTTTTTCTGAAGTCTGCCTGCTCATCATTTCTTACAGCACAATAGTCTTCCATTACATTCATATACCACAAACTTGTTGAGCCATTCCCCAATTGATGGGTATCCCCTCAATTTCCAATTCTTTGCCACTATATATAGAACTGCTATGAATATTTTTGTACATGTGGGTCCTTTCCCCATTTTTATGATCTCTTTGGGATACAGTCCTAGAAGTGCTATTGCTGGGTCAAAGGATATGCACGTTTTTATAGCCCTTTGGCCATAGTTCCAAATTACTCTCCAAAATGATTGGATCAATTCACAATTCCACCAATAGTTCCAATTTTCCCATATCTTCTCCAATATTTATCATTTTCCTGTTTTGTCATGTTAGCCAACCTGATAGATATGATACGGTACCTCAAAGTTGTTTTGTTTTGCATTTCTCTAATCAATAGTGATTTAGAACCTTTTTTCATATAATTATAGATAGCTTTAATTTCTTCATCTGAAAACTGCTTGTTCATATCCTTTGACCATTTATCAATTGGGGAATGACTTGTATTCTTATAAATTTGACTTAGTTCACCCTTATCAGAGACATTGGTTTTCAAAATTCTTTCCCAGTTTTTTGCTTCCCTCCTAATCTTGGTTGCATTGGCTTTGTTTGTGCAAAAACTTTTCAATTTAATGTAATCAAAATTATCCATGTTGCATTTCATAATGTTCTCTATCTCTTGTTTGGCCATATATTCTTCTGTTCTCCATAAATCTGACAGGTAAACTATTCCTTGCTCTCCCAGTTTACTTATAGTATCAGCCTTTATATCTAAATCATGTACCCATTTTGACTTTATTTTGGTGTAAGGTGTAAGATTTTGATCTATGCCTAGCTTCTGCCATACTCTTTTCCAGTTTTCCCAGCAGTTTTTGTCAAATAGTGAGTTCTTATCCCAGAAGCTGGGGTCTTTGGGTTTTTCAAAGATTATTATAGTCATTGACTACTGTGTCTTGTGTACCTCACCTCTTTCACTGATCCACTCCTCTATTTCTTAGCCAGTGCCAAATAGTTTTGATGATTGCTAAATGTAAACTTTCAAAGCTGCCTTGCTTGTCTGTGATTCCTTCTGACCTTTCTTTTGTTCTCTGATCTGAGAGAGGAGTGTTTATCACCACTCTTTCTATCCCTCCTACTTTCTGCCACCCAGTTGGGGGAAAAAAAAAAAGAAAAAGAAAACCCTTGTGGCAGCTAGGTGGTACAGTGGATAGAGCACTGGCCCTGGAGTCAGGAGGACCTGAGTTCAAATTTGGCCTCAGACACGTAATACTCACTAACTATGTGACTCTGGGTAAGTCACTTAACTCCACTTGCCTCACAAAAAAAAGAAAGTTTCCATGGTTCCCTGTTAACAAAAACTTAGGGGCAGCTAGGTGCTGCAGTGGATAGAGCACCAGCCCTAGAGTCCAAAAGACCTGAGTTCAAATCTGGCCTCAGACCCTTGACACTTACTAGCTGTGTGACCCTAGGCAAGTCATTTAACCCCATTGCCTAGACAAAAACAACAACAACAACAACAACAACAAAAAACCCCTTATAACAAATATATATAGTGGAACAAAGTAAATTCCCACATTGGCAATGTCTGAGACTGTGTCTTATTCTACTTCTTTAGTTCATAAGCTCTGTCACAAAGTAGGTGGAATGCTTCATCATGAGTCTTCTGGAACATGGCTGGTTGATGAAAGTTCTTAAGTCTTTCAGAGTTGTCCTTATAATGTTGCTACTATATAAATTGTTCTCCAGTTTCTGTTTCACTTTTACTTTATACAAGTATTTCCAGGTTTCTCTGAAACTGTTCCTTTCATCATTTCTTATGGCACAATAATATTGTTGTTCATTTGTTTCAGTCATATCCAACTCTTCATGACCCCATTTGGGTTTTTTTTGGCAGAGACAGTGGAGTGCTTTGCCATTTCCTTCTCCAGCTCATTTTATAGATGAGGAAACTGGGGCAGACAGGGTTAAGTGACTTGCCTCGTGTCACACAGCTAGTATCTGAGGCCAGATTTGAACTCAGGAAGATGAGTCTTCCTTACTACAGGGCCGGCTCTCTATCCATTGTGCCACCTAGCTGTCCTCATAATAATGTTACATTATATTAATATACTATAATTTGTTTAGCCATTACCTAATTGATGAATTCCTTTTAGTTTCCTTTTCTTTGTCACTACAAGAAGAGGGGTCATACTTTTATACATATGAGTTCTTTTTTTTTCTTTCTTTGATCCCTTTGGGGGTACGGAGCAGATCTAGTAGTGGTTACATAGAATCAAAGATACAAAAGGCATGACTGCTACCTTGGTGATTAAAACTTTTAGAAAAACAATTTAACTTGAAGAGGAAAATTTATGTAGGAAAATAGAGTAAAGTAGAGCAGAGCACTATGTGTATATATATAGAATGTCTGTTTTGTAACTGAAATTGGTAAAATTCTCTTAATTTGTCTTAATAACACTTAAAGAAAGAAAACATAATACCTGTCTAGAGAAAGCAAGTTTAATATAAGCAGAGCCAAACAAGTAATGAATTCATCACAATGTCATAAAGAGTAGAAGTTTTAATTTCAAAGTTATAGGTGGCCTTGGGTCATAAAATAAGATTGAAATTTTTCTTATTCCTTATTTCCCCTAGGTTTTCAAAATAAGAATCGAGTAGCAATCCTGGCAGAACTAGACAAGGAGAAAAGGAAATTACTTATGCAAAACCAATCTTCAACAAATCATCCTGGAGCCAGGTACTGTATATACAAATTGGATGCCAGTGTATCTCAAAATCTGAAGCCATGATCTACAGTAGGTTATTGTGAGTCCTTCAAAAAATTGAAAAAATTCTTATTTTTTAAGAAACAAGATGCTGTGTTCAGCACTCATATTTTTAAAGAAGGAATCACAGGGATATTTATACGGTGCTAAAATAACTGATCATTTTTGTGAAAAAGTCATCATTCTGGTTATTTGCCCTTTCATTAACCAAAGTAGTGGTTGATTGAATCATTTGGTTTCAGTTTTGGCATCTTCTTTTTTTTTAATTTTTTTTTTTTGGCATCTTCTAAACACATTCCAGGAGTACGGTATTATTGGCTTTTTAACATAGACAATTATATGATGGGAGTTTTTTCCTCCAGAAGAATTTGAAGAAAAGCTTATCATATTATTTGCCATTTTTATCAGTTTTCTTTACAGAAGTGAAAAGGGCTTGTGGGAATTTAGTTATAGTCACTATAATAGAGATGGTTTTAGGTTGCTGAGAGATGGGTTCTGCTAAGTCATCAGCTTTTATTCCTAATAGATCACCATCTTCACCACCTAAATTCTGGGTCCTATTATAAATGCAACTTAATACTTGCACAAATAAAAATGTGATTTTGTTCTGTCAGAACTATTCATGAACTGCTTTTTAAAAATAATTAGTAGAGTTAGTGATAGTTTGAAAGCCTGAAATTTCATGTAGCTTTGATTTCATGGCTATAGTAAAATTAGTCTGGTGAACTGGAAAAAAAAAATCCTTGCTCTGGAAAGGTCTTTTGCATCTCCACATGAACACACCATATATAGTGAAAAATGTGACTTGTAAGTAATAACTAGTTCTATGCCTTGAAATAGCCGAGTGATGGTTTTTTTTTTCCCAGCATTGCCCTCTCCAGGCCCCCCCTTAATAAGGATTTTCGTGATCATGCTGAACAGCAGCACATTGCCGCGCAGCAGAAGGCTGCCTTACAGGTGAGCAGATGTTGCTAAGAGTGGGGAAGGGAGGGGGGCATTCTTCTGAATACACCTTAGATTTAGACATCAGCTTATGTAAGTCCTTTATATTTTGTAAATGTTACATATGGACTGAAGGTGCTGTTGCTGGTTGCTTTTCTCCTTGCCCTTTCCTCAGTTTTTTTAGGGCATATTAGCCATTAGATTTATTTTTCTACCTAGAATCTAATATCAGTATACATGTTTCGAACATTGCCAATAAATCTGACAATATAAGTGAAATGGATGAATATTTACAAAAATACAAATTGCCCAGATTAACAGAAGAAGAAGAAATAAAATATTTAAATAAGCCCATTTCAGAAAAAGAAATTGAACAAGCCATCAATGAACATTTTATATTAAAGTACTAATTCTGGAATTAAGCAGCTCTATTAGTCCTTGCTCAGTCACTGACTAGTCCTGTGATCTCTAACAAATCATTTAGCTTAACAGAAATAGGAAAGTTTGGTAGAGGGGGATGAGATGGGATGGGGAGGGGAATGATAATGAGTTCTGTTGAGGACATGCTGAATTTGAGATGTCTCTAGGACATTCAGTTTGAAATAAGAGAATGAGCCTGGATATTTAAATCTGGGAGTCACGTGCATAGAAATGATCATCAAACCATTGGGAGTTGATGAGGTCATCAGGACAATTTAGTGACAGAGGAGAAGGGCCCAGGTCAGGACCTTGGAATATACCCATAATTTGGTGTGATATAGATGGAGAATTAGTGAAAGAGATTTAGTAGAAATGGCCAGAGGAGGACAAGGAGAGAATACAACAAAAAGCTGGAGAGGAGATAATTATCCCAAGGAGACTGTGGGTAACAGTGTCAAATGCCTCAAAAAGGTCAAAAAGGATGAGGACTGAGAAAAGATGTCAGATTTGGCAAATTGGTAACTTTGTACAGAGCAGTGTCAGTTGAATTAGACTACAAAGTATTAGGAAATGAATGAGAGGAGATATAATAGAGGCAATGAGGGTAGAGACAGACCTCTCCTCTGATTTCAAAATCATCACTTTTCTGCTTATTTTGTTCCTTTCTACTACTTGGTTGCCTTAGAAAATTTGCTGTGCAAATCCAGAATCTTTTTGTATATACTCAAGATCTTTCACTGGCCTGCTCCACCAAGAGGTGGTACTGCAAGATCTGCCCCATAAGGGGCAGCTAGGTGGCGCAGTGGATAAAGCGCTGGCCCTGGAATCAGGAGGACCTGAGTTCAAATCCGGCCTCAAACCAAACACTTGACACTTACTAGCTGTGTGACCCTGGCCAAGTCACTTAACCCCAATTGCCTAAAAAAAAAAAATTGTCCCCATTTTGATAACAAAGCATTTATATTACTCCTTTGGTGACTGGGATTATAAGAGTAATTAGGTGAGTAGCTAGTTCAGCTGATTAATGTTATGACTAGATTGTGACATTTTTATTGGCAAAATAAGTAGCACAAAAACTGCTTTAAAAATAAATATCCTTTCATTTTAGAAAGGGTGAGGGTTTGTTTTCTCATCTTAAAAATGTTATTGATGGCTTTTGTTTTTTCCAGCATTGTCACTTTCTGATACACCCATCCTGGCCTCCTCTCTATGCCCATTGTGAAAACCTTCCTTGTAACAAAGAAAAAGTTAAGCAAAACAAACAACAATGGCTATAATCATATACGACATTCTATACCTGTAATCTTCCATGTCCCTGTTAAGAAGAGAAAAAGGTGTTTCATCATCATCAATTCTTTAGCACCAAGATTATTACATTTAATTTGAGATATCTGTCTTTTACTACTGTTACACAGTATTAATATAAGTATTAAACCTCTATAAATGTTAACCATATTTAAGAAACTATTGTGACAAGAATTTTTTTGTTGTTTTTGTTTATATTATTGTGGTCATTGTGTATAGTGTTCTTCTGGTTAGGCTTTCCACACTTTTATTAGTCCATGTTAGTCTTTGCGTGTTTTTTCCTGAATTCCTTATATATATTTTTATGTATGTGTGTGTGTGTGTGTGTGTGTGTGTGTGTGTATTTTTTTTTAATCACATTGTTGAGAAACTATGATTGTTAATCTTCCCTTTCTTTTTTCCAGCATGCTCATGCACATTCTTCAGGATACTTCATAACTCAGGACTCTGCATTTGGAAATCTCATTCTTCCTGTTTTACCTCGGCTTGACCCAGAATGAAGGAAATGTTTGCATTGGGGAAAATAACTTTGTAAAATGAACTGCCAAAGTTACTGTCATTCTGATTCACTCTGTGCTAAAAAATGACTCACATTTTTTTGGTGAGATTTTGTATTTCATGCCTTGTTACAAGAAAGGCACTTTCCATCTATGCAAGGTGAAATGTACATAAATGGTGCATGTTATACAAAGTCTATAACCATTCTGTAATGCACTTCATTTATTTATACCAACATGCCTATTTGCTTTAAATCTCTTTTTTTTTACTCTTAAGGAAGATGAAGTATACAATGAGAACAGACTATAATATAGAAAAACTATGTAAGGTACTTAACTTTAAGGAAATGCCATTTTTCACTCTAAACAAATAGGGTTGGCCAGAGAAAATATCCATTCTTCTTGGTGTTTTATCAGACTGTTATTAGTGTACCCGCTGAATTCCTGTTCTTGAACATATTGGTTTAGAAAATGGTCCTGAAATCTTTTATGTGGCCTCATATCTGGTTTTCCTAGTCTCACTTTTAATCCTGGAAGAGAGAAGTTGGTCTAAATTACAAATTAGTATTATACATTTTTTAGTATTTCTTAAATATGAAATTTATGTAAATGATGTTAACACATGATATTAAAAGCTACTGTGACAATAACTTTGGTGTTACTCTTGAGAGTTGTATATTATGCTGTTTACTAACACTGTTGTCATGGGACCTAAATGTAAAGTTCCAGTTCTAGCTTAAAACTTAATATACCAATTTACCTCTTTATTTTTCTTACTTTAAGGTAGAGATGAAAATTAGAGTTAGATCTTTCTACATAATTCTGTAGAGTATTTTGAACAAGATTTTCCTGGGGGACTTTAGGTACTTTAAGAATTCAGACATCCATCATAAATCCCATATTTTATAGTAAATTGGGGCGGGCATTCAGAGAAGTTCAGTGACTAATCCAAAGTCACAAACTTAATACAACTTCCTAGCCAATTTTTCCACTAGGGTAGTGGCCATATTTTAGAATAGAAAATGCACCAATAGGAAGTTGAGCTTTTTTATGTAAATCTGTCTCTGAATTTGCTGTAGTAATACCTGAAGCAGTTCTTGAGCACCTTCTTCAGGTAATTTTCCAGTCTTGAAAATCCAAGCAACGTGTATCACTGGGTCAGGTAAGAGAAATAATCTGTGGCAATGAAAGACAGAAAAATGATGAACCTGGGGTTCAAATTTATGACCTTAATCTTAGTCCAGGGCTCTTAACAGCTACAAACATGGTGAGTTCTCCAGCTTATCTTTTCATTTAACATTCCATCAATTTGTATACTTAATTTTCCAAATAATTTAAAATTAATTGAAAGGAAAACATTATTATATTGCAGAAAGATCATTAAGTATGGAAGAAGATGACCAAATTTGGATCCTATCTATGGACCACTCTCATTGTTTGGTTTTGTTCCCTTCATTATTACTAATATCCTTCTCAGCAAAGGATCATATTTTTAGAGTTAGAAAAAAGCTTAGAGGTCATCTAGTATAACCCTCTCATTTTATAGAAGAAGAAACTAAGGGTCTTAGAGCTTAAATGATTTGTCCGTTGTCACAAAAGTTGTAAATGGCAGAACTGCAATTCTGGGTCCTCTGGCTCTTAAGTTACCTCACTCGTCTCTTCTTACCCACCCCAGGTAACCTCCTACTGAAATAAACCCAAAGGCAATCTCAGCTACTCATGATGCACATTAGTTATATTTTTTTAAAAATTCTTGCTTTCATCATTATTTACCCCATACTGATATACTCTTGGTAGGGGCACTCACAACCAGACCACAGGCCCTACCCCAGTGTACATACACCAAGAGGCCATTTTGGAGGAGAAGCTCATGGGAAGGTTCCATAGTGCTAAAGGCTCCTAGCCTTTGCCCTCATTCTCCTTTTCACTTGTTAGACCACACCTGAAATACCTACTTAATTGCAACTATATTCCCCTTCTCATGTGAACATACTCATTATGGCCCCTGCCCTTTTCCTTTTAAAAACACAGCACTTTGCCCCTTCAAAACCACACATGTCAATATCCTGACTACTACCTGGTGCCCCTAAATAGCTTTCACAGAAGTACAGTCAAATGTTCCCCCTTGCAGCTGTATCCTCAATGGTGGGATTTCAGGAGGAAACTTTTCCACATAAGGAAAAGTTATCAACTTATCAGTTGACATGATATCTCAGAAAAAACACTGCCTTTTGAGTTGGACCTCAATCCAGTATAGTTGACCCTATGGCAAATCTTTTCCTCTGGACCGCTCTTTTCTCGTGTGTAAAATAAGAGGACTGGATGAGATCAGTGTTATGAACTTGAGGTCAGTAAACTTGTTTTTAAAATATTTTGTTTACTATATTAAAATATAATTAGTTTCTAGAGGGTGGGGTGTAGTAGATGACAAGTGTTTATTAAGTGCCTACTATAGCCTACTATATGCTAGGCATTTGTGCTAAGTGCTTTATGAATACTATCTCATTTGACCTTCACAATAACCCTTTGCAGTTTTATAATTCCTTTGCAATCCTGTGTATTTAATTTTATGCTTTTAAAAAACAGTATTCTGAGAATGGGTCAGTAGGTTTCACCAGATTGTCAAAGGAGTCCATGACACACACATATTAAAAGTTAAGAACCTTTGTATTTAACCTTAATGTCCTTTCCTGCTCTAAGTCATGAAGCTTGGTAACAGATGCATTTGTCATCCCCCAGAACTAAGCTCCAGTTTCTTTGTTAGCTTATACTTTTTGATGCTTTCTTTGTATGTAATTTTATGCTTGTTTTATGTGTGTTTAATCATTTCTCCCCCATTGGGTTGGAGGGAATATTTCTTCTAGTTCTTTATTATATCCCCAAGTTTTCTGTACAGTGCTCAAATAGTGAGTACTTGTGAGACATTAGATGGAAAGACTGCTTTGTTCTAGTTATTTTTCATTCACGTCCAACTATTCATGACTCCTTTTGGGGTTTTCTTGGTAAAGATGCTGAAGTGGTTTGCTATTTCCTTCTCTAGCTCATTTTACAGACGAGTGGACTGAAGCAAACAGGGTTAAGTGACTTTCCCAGAGTCACACAGCTAGTCTGAGGCTGGATTTGAACGTAGATGAGTCTTCCTGACTCCAAGCCTGGCACTCTATTCACTGCACAACCTAGCAACCAAGAAGACTGCTAACAAGGTTATAAAACAAATTTAGGAACTACAATGTTTCTTAATGAATAATAATCAAACCTACAAATTTCAGCCACAACATTACAAAGAATTGAACTTTGCTGTAAGAATCACAAAATCCTTTTAAATATAAACATATTTTTAAATACATACTGTATGTACATGGACCTAATGGGATGAATTAGATCTTAAGCTTATCTTCCTTACTCTTGGATGTGACAAGTATGATCATTAATGATTTGGCCAAATAAGTCTATGACACTCTTTCAGAAGTTTATGAAAGGGTTTTTATTAAGATCCAAAATTTGAAATGGTCTTTAGTTGCTTCCCTTTTTCATTTTCTTGGTGAGATATTAGAGCCTTTGATCAGAAAAAGAATTCATTGCATGGTTACTAGCTTAAGTCACTAGGCCTAGAGTTGCGAAACAAAGAAACAATTAGATTTTAATCAGCAGCTTCATGAAGTCAATTATTATTTTACAGTAAAGAACAAATAAAGAATCATGTGACTGTGGACCCACCTCTTTGTATTTGAGGATGATGAATGTCCATTGCATTCTGTGAGACGAAAAGCGAAGACAAGTTATTTTTGAAGTTGTTTCTTTGACCTGTCACTTTTATTCTTTTGACCTTGGTAGCTATTTCATCTGTTTTCTATATATGCAGACAGAAATAGCAAGGCTGTAAATGAATTAAGTGTTCTGTTTATTGATAAAATTTTGTGTGACTATATGTAGTTAATGCAATGATGATTTCAAGCAAAACTGACTTCAAACCAGGAAGTTTAAGAGACAAACAAGTACATATGCTAAAAGATTCTAATCAGAATTAGAGTGTATCTGGAAGGAAAGGAGGAAGGAAGAGAAGGAAGGATGGATGAGTGGGTTTGTTAAGTGCATACTGGGTCCTAACACAGTGCTAAGAACTTGGGATTTATACAATTTTTAAAAAGAGAGAGAGAGAGAGAGGATAACTCACAAAAGGGAGCTAAGAAGGGTATTTGGGGAGGAAGGTACCAAGCATTGGAGCATGGCTTTGAAGTCAGGAGTAGAGCATCAGTAGCAAGAAATTTCAACATTCCATTATCAGAATAAGTCCTACAAAAAAATGAATATGAGAAATGATAGAGCTGAGTATTAAGCCAGACTTAATATATATATGGGGAGAACTCAAAAGAAAAAGGAAAAAAAAACATCTTTTTTCAAACGTACATAGAATGTCAATAAAAATCACATACTAAGTTTAAAAGAAAGTATAAACACATGAACATATGTATATCCTAGTGATGAAACTTTGCAAACTTTAAACTAGACTCTTTGAAACTAGAGAACTGACAGATAGTCTATAATTTGTCTAGTTTCAAAGAACCCTATATATTCCTACCACCATGCAGCAACATCAGCCATGCCCATTCATAGTTCCTTTCTAAAGCTTTACAGGGATCTTTTTAGCTGTTGATTTTTTATTTCACTAAATTGTTTAAGTTCTTGATTTTCATGTAGCACATAGCTGTTTCTCTGTTGGGATACAGTCCTAGGATCTCAGGAATAGTGTTTTTACAGAGGCTGCTAAGTGTCTTAGTAGAGTGCTAGACCTAGAATCAGGAAGACCTAAGTTCAAATCCTGACTCAGACACTTACTAGCTATGTGAACCTGGTCAAGTCATCTAACCTGTTTCCTGAACTATAAAATTACAATAATAATAGCACCTACCTCCTAGGTTTTTTTTTGTGAAGATGAAATGAGATAATATTTGTGAAACTCTTTGTTAACCTTAAAACACTAAATGCTAATTATCACCATCATCACTACCACTACCACTACCACCTTTATCATCACTTTTTGCTCCTCCTTTGTTTTGAAGAGGACCAATGACATCATGAGGTGATGTCTTGACTAGTGAGTGAATTGGATTTGACTAGTGAGTGAATTAAAGGCAGAGTTGCACAGGTTTCAGCGTCACTTTCTTATCATCAAAGTCCAGTGGCAAGACAAAAGTCAGGATGACTGGTGATGGCCAGGTGTCTTTCATATCTGACTGAGCTCTAAGCACTCCACAGCGCCTGCTTCAGCCACCTTTATTGCTTTTGGAAACAAATTGTTCTCATCCACCTATTCCACCAGAGAGAAGTCTTCCCATGTTTGGAGCAGGCATTCCCCTAACTCATGGGGCCTCATTGAGGCCTGTCAGTTACCCTCAACCTGACCATCTGCCAAGATGGGTTACCAGGATGTGGCTGCTGTGCACACTACAGCTTCTTGGAGCCACGGATGAGAGTTGGTTGAAAGGTGGACACCAAAGATGGATGAGCCTCCCTAAAAAGGGCTCAGCAAGCCCTTATACCAGAGGTGCTAGTCCTCTCTGAACACCCCTGCACCCCTTCATCACCACTACTACAGGACATGACAATACAAGGACATTTTTCTTTTGTTTTAGGGCAGGAATGGTTTGACTTGTGAAAGTGGCATGAAATGCAGGAGTGATGATTGAAATCTGGCAGGGAAAATTAAGGGTGGTCAGGACACAACATAGGTCTTGGGTGCCTCACACTGCTTGCTAGTTGTAATTAAATTTGGAACATTCATGCAGCACCCCTGTGGTGTTAGACTTTGGGGTATTGAAGTAGGAGAGCTTTTCAGTGTTAGGGTACGTGAATAGATCAATTCACCAGCCAGAATGATGCCCAAAAGAGTTTCCAGGTCCTTAGAGACAGCAGTCCTACTTTCCCATGCAGCTGTGGTGCATAGACATACTGACAGCCTCTATGCTGTTCTCTGGTCTCTATGTGGGCAACCTATGGTGAGTTAAGCTGCCTATGTTTTATTACCACTCAACTAGGGAAAAAAAGAAAAGAAAAACTAATGAACTTTAGAGTAGAAACAGAGTCTAAACTGAAAGAGTTTTGCCTTGAGAGGTTAGAGCTGCTTTTGAATGAAAACTAGGATTTTACTAATCAGATTAAATTGAGTTTGAACTATGAACAGGAGGTTTCAGTGACTATTAACAACCTAGATCTACCAGAGAGTTTTTCTTGTGGATGGAAATGAGCTAAGCCAGTGATGGGCTTATAATAACCTTAGATATAAAACCCAGGGTGTTAAAGCCTGAAATACAAAGTGCATTAAGGCTGAGAATAGTCTTGTAGGGTCCTGCATCTTAAGGTTTTTTTATCTTAGATGTTGGTCCCATCAAGTATAAGGGGCACATATCACACTTTGGTGTCCTTCTTTTGGCCTCAAATAAAATACTCAAATTTATAGAATATGTATTTTTTTACTCAATCCTCTACTTTTAAGATTTGACCAATTTTGCCATCTTTCTGTGATAAAAAAAATTTAGGGAGATTCTAACCAGCCCTTGATGCTATACAATTTTTCCCCTGACCATTTCAAAATGCTTTGCTTTTTTTTATTTTGAAATTTTATATTTATGTGTCTTGGAGACTTGACTTTTTTTTTATACTAGGGTCCTATACTCAGATTTTCAAGCAGTAATGTCTGTTGTCTATTCTGAAAATTTTTCTTTAGTTATATCTTCAAATATAGAGACAAGTTACACACACACACACACACACACACACACACACACACACACCCCTGTATACCCTGTTTATATTCATTAGGATCCCAAATAATCTAATATTCAAACTTCCAGATTTATCTTCCAAGTTCATTACTTTATCCTGCATCTTCGTATTGATTTTTTTTAGTTCTGTAACAATCTGGGCTTATTCTTCAATCTTATTCTCATTATCCATTGATTTTTTTGCTTGACTATATTTATTCAGCTTTTTGGTTCTTCCATTGGTGTTTGTTATTTGTTGCTCTGCATTTTTATAGGTTGTTCCTTTATATCTTCCCTTGCCATTTTGTTGGCATAATTTGAATTTTAGTTTCTTTAATGCCTTTGTGATTAAATTAATTTATCTACTGCTTCTGTATCAGTCAGCTTGGATTCTTTTTGTCCTTGAATTACTTGGGTTCTTTTATATTGCAGACCTTTACTGATTTGAGGTTTTTCTTTGACTTGCTCGTTATCTTTCAGATCAGCTTTCTTCCAGCTCTGCTTTTTAGGTTTTCTGTTATCTATCTTTTCTTTTTTTTCTCTCTCTTAAGAAGCAAATAACTGCGGTTGAGGATGACACTTCCTCTCCAACTGGACAGTAGCCGAAGGACAGTCTGGCTTTAGGTGTATTACCTGTTGCTCAACTTAGAATTGTTGTAGGGATTTTGTAGACCACCTCCCCATGCCCACTATCACTTGTCCCTACTTGTTTTCTGTTCCTGTAACTTGGGCAAAACATGGAACCAGTTGTGATTTCTACTTCAATTTCCCATTCAACTCTTTTCATCCTTTAGCTGGAAGAAATCCTGCAAAGAAAATGGCTGGAATAGTGTCTATAGGAACATGCTGCTGTCAGTAGTAGAAAGCAATTCAGATGTCTTGTTTCTAGCTGCCTCCATATCCTTTTCCAATCTTCCTTAATTTTAAAGCTTTCCCTCTGGGATTACATCCCATTTATACTACATATGTATCTTGTGTGTAAATAGTTATTTGCAAGTTGTCTGCTCCATTAGAACGAGAGCTCTTAAAGGGCAGGGATGGTGTTTTTGCCAATTTTTGTACCCCCAGTGCTTAGCAAAGTGCCTGGTACATAAGTGCTTGGTAATTGACTATCACAATACTTTCTATTTTAAGCAAACTGTTTTTGTGCTCACTACAATATGATGTCATGTGATCAATCCTGACTGGTCTGAAGGGAGGGGATTCAGTAGGTGGGGGCTCATTAACATGAGCATATTGTACCTGAACCAGCTTTGGGAGTAGCTGGTTGAAAATTAAAGGGGAAAGTTAGGAACTTATAAGTAGGCTGCTCAGATATCTTCACCTCTTGCTTTTGTCACTTCTTCAACCCCTGGAACTCAGTTTTCCTCATCTGTAAATGAGATTAGACTACATAACCTCTAACTAAGGTTGCTTTCCACCTTCCCTGGCTTCCTTCAAGCCTTAGTTTAAATCTTACTTCCTGCAAGCAGCATTTTCTGGTCTCCCTCAATACTGATCTCTCTGAGATTAACTCCAACCTACCTTCTACACGTCTTACTTCTAGTTGTTGTCATGTTGTCTTTCCCCATTAGATTGTGAGCTCCTTGAGGGCAGGGGATGTTTTTGCCTTCCTTTGTATCCCCAGAGCTTAGCACATATGCCTGGCACATAGTAGGCATTTAATAAAGCTTGTTGACTTGACATTAAATCCTATGATCCTCTAACTCCAAGCTTTTTAACTTGTGAAACTGAAAGAAGGGTGATTCCAGTGACAGAATTAAAGGAGTCTGGAGAAAGATAAGTGAGGTGGTAGTGAAACATACAAGTAGAAATCATAGAATTTAGAGTTAAAAGGGGTCTGAGACCCCCAGTCAGAAGTGATTGTTGGACTTCTGGGAGCCAAGACAGCGGAGTAAGCAGTAAATCGCTGTGATTCTCCCCATATTCATCTCCAAACAACCATAAAATAGTGCCCCAGGACAAATCCTGGAACAGCAGAACCAGCAAAAAGACTGGGTGAAACAATCTTTTGGCCCAAGAAACTTGGAACATTAGCAAGAGAGATCCATCTCACTTGGGAAAAAGGGGAGCACAGTCCAAGACAGGAAGCTTCCCAGTAAGTCAATGGCCAGTCCCACCTCAGTAAACCAGCAGGAGATCCTGAGCACCAGTGTGGTGGAGCAGGCAAACACCAACATCAGAACCCCACCCTCCTGCCCCTGCCACATGCCTTAGCATAGCCAAGGGAACCAGCAGACTCCACCTCCGAGAACCACCACGTGCTTCAGTGTAACCCAGGACAAACAGCCAGACTTCCACATGCTTCAGTGCAGCTGTGGACACACAGGCAGCCTCCAGAGTTCAGACCACCATGTGCTTCAGTGTAGCCCTGGGGAAATGCAGAAACACCCCATCAGGCCTCAGCACACACCAAACACCACTACTAGGACACCAGCTCAGCACAGGTAAGCTTCCAGACCCCTATGGCCTCCAACAGAGCCAGCCACCCCATCCCCACACCCTCAGCACAACACCAGACATGAGGGTCCCCTGTGGGCCTCAGGGCAACATCAGCACAGCACCAGGTAAACAGCCAGGACCTGTAGCCACTGGCACAAGAAGCCTGAGATAGTACCCCTTCCACCTGGGAGCAGAGCTCAAATCTAAAATAAAGAGAAAGGAAAAAAAAGAAAGATGAGCAAAAAAACAACAACCCAAAAAAAGAATCTGACCATGGAAAGTTATTATGGTGACAGGGAAGACCAAGACACAAACTCAAAAGAGGACAACAATCTCAGAACATCTGTGGACAAAACCCCAAAGAATAACAGGAAGTGGTCTCAAGCCCAGAAAGAATTCATGGAAGAGCTTAAAAAGCATATAAGAGAAGTAGAAGAAAATTAGAAATTAGAAAATTAGGGAAAAGAAATTAAGAGTGGTGCAAGAGAATTATGAAAAAGGAGTCAACAGCTTGGAAAACTGCTTGAAAAGTAGAATTAGCCAGATGGAAAAGGAGATGCAAAAATACACTGAAGAAAACAATTCCTTAAAATGTACAATTGGCCAAATGGAAAAGAAAGCACAAAAGCTAATTGAGGAAAACAATCCCTTAAAAGTTAGAATTGGTCAAGTGGAACCTAATGACTTTATGAAACATCAAGAATCAATGAAACATATTCAAAAGAATGAAAAAATGGAAGAAAATGTAAAATACCTCATGGGGAAAACAACTGACCTAGAAAATAGATCCAGGAGAGACAATATCAGAATCATTGGACTACCTGAAAGCCATAATCAAAAGGAAGACATGGAGAGCATCTTTCAAGAAATTATCAAGGAAAACTGCCCTGATGTCCTGGAACCAGAGGGCAAAATAAACATCGAAAGAATCCACCAATTAACTCAGTAAAGAGATCCCAAAATAAAAACTCCAAGGAACATTATAACCAAATTTCAGAATTATCAGGTAAAGGAAAAAAATGCTGCAAGTAGTCAGAAAAAAATAAGTCAAATATCAGGGAGTCACAATCAGGATCACATGGGACTTGGCAGCTGCAACATTAAAGGATTGGAGGTCATGGAACATGACATTCTGGAAGGCAAAGGAGCTAGGACAGGGGTAGGGAACCTATGGCCTTGAGGCCACATGTGGCCTTCTAGGTCCTCGGGTGTGGCCTTTTGACTGAGTACAAATTTTTTAGAACAAATCCTTTTATTAAGGGAATTTGTTCTATGAAGTTTGGATTCAATTAAAAGGCCACACTTGAGGACCTGGAAAGCCACATGTGGCCTTGAGGCCACAGGTTTACCACCCCTGAGCTAGGACTACAAACAAAAATCATTTACC
>NW_020954610.1:18085433-18085765 GCF_900497805.2 Vombatus ursinus | reverse complement strand
TGGCAAAATTAAGCATAATGCTCCAAGGGAAAAGAAGGTCATTCACTAAAATAGAAAGCTTTCAAGTTTTCATAAGGAGGAGACTAGAACTAAACCAAAAATTTGACCTCCAATATCAAGACCCAAGAGAAGCATGAACAGGTAAAAAGAGAAAAGAAAACAAAAAGGATTCAATAGAGCTAAGTTATTTACATCCATACACAGGAAAATGATATCTGTAATTTTTAAAAGTTTTGTTACTAATAGTACAGCTAGAAGGAATATACATAGATATACTGGCCGCACGCCGACCTTCTGCCAGCCGTGCACCAGTACCCACTCCTTCTATAAGG
>NW_020954610.1:18085258-18085423 GCF_900497805.2 Vombatus ursinus | reverse complement strand
TACCCTACCCTTGCCACAGCGCCCAACCTGGTAGCTGCTAACATCAGACAGTCCCTCACACATAGAGAGTACAGGTATAAGGTGAATTTGAGGGAATGACTTAGAAAAAAATTAAGGGATGAGAAAGAGGAGTACAATGGGTGCAGAAGGAAGGGAAAGGTAGAA
>NW_020954610.1:18041530-18085222 GCF_900497805.2 Vombatus ursinus | reverse complement strand
AAGGCAAATTATTTCACATGAAGAGATGCAAAAGATCTATTACAGTGGAGGGGAAGATGGGAGGGTGAGCAATGGGCATTGCTTGAACATTACCCTCATCAGTATTGGCTCAAATTGGGAATCATATACACAATCAGTTGAATATAGAATTCTATCTTACCTGATAGGGAAGTAGGAGGGGAGGAGATTAAGTGAACTGACAGAAGGTAGGGCAAACTGGGGGAGGTGGCAGACAGAAGCAAAACACTGGTGAAGAGGGAAAGGGTGAAAGGAGAGGGCAAAAAGGAGAAAGAATAGGATGAAGGAATACACAGGTAGTAATCATAACTATGAATGTGGATGGGATGAACTCTCCCATAAAATGGAAGCAGATAGCAGAGTGAATCAAAAACCAGAATTCTACAATATGTTGTTTCCAAGAAACACACGTGAAGTAGACACACACAGAGTGCAGAATTTATTATGCTTCAGCTGAAGTAAAAATGTCAGGGGTAGCAATCCTGATCTCAAACAAAATAAAAGCAAAAATAGACCTAATTAAAAGAGATAAAGAAGGCAACTACATCTTGCTAAAAGGTACCACAGACAATGAAGCAATATCAATGCTAAACATATATGCACCGAGTAGCATAGCATCCAAATTATCAGTGGAATAGATTTGGTACCCAAGACATAGTAGTCAATGACCATAGTAGCCTAGTGTTTAATAAACCCAAAGATCCTAGCTTTTGGGAACTCACATTTGATGAGAACTTCTGGGAAAACTAAAAAATGGAATGTAATGGAATACTGTTGTGCAATAAGAAATGAACATGCAGATTTCAGAAAATCCTGGAAAGACTTGTACAAGCTCATACAAAGGGAAATGAGCAGAACCAGGAAACATTGTACACAGTATCAGCAATATTTTGTGATGATCAATTATGAATGACTCAGCTCTTCCCAGCAACACAGTGATCCAAGACAAGTACAAAGGACTCATGAAGGAAAATGCTATCCATATACAAATACAGAACTGATGGACTCTGAGTGCAGATTGAAATATATTTTTTCACTTACTTTATTCTTTCTCATGTTTTTTTTCTTTTGATTGTTTCTTTTTTCATAACTTACTAATATGGAAATGATTTACATGATGGCACATGTATAAACTATATCAAGCTGTCTACTATTTTCAGAAGAGGGGAGGTGAGGGAGAAAAATCTGGAACTTAAAATCTTGTAAGAATGAATGATAAAAATTTCCTTGCTATGTAACTGGGGGGAAAAGTACTGTTTAAGAAAAAAAAAGGGGCCTGAGAAGAACATCTCATTCAAACTTCTCATTCTACTGATGAAGAAACAAGGACGGAAAGTTAAAATGAATTGACCGAGGCCACAAAACCAGTAAAACAACCCTGGTCTTCTGGCTCCAAGTCTAGTCCTATTTCCACTATACCACATTGCAGATGTGAGGTCAGAACTGAGAAGAGAAATCAGGATTTCAAATGTAGATTTTTAGGAGTCATTCACAGTGTGAACTGTGGAAGCCAGGAGAATGGCCCTCATTCTATCTGGCTACATGACAAACTTTCTCTTATTTAAATATCTCCTTTCGTAATGTCAAGATCAAATGAAGGATTGTGACAAACATAACAATGTCAGGGTAGAGGTGAATATTTGCTGAAGATCAGCTCTCCATCCTTGTCAATTTTTATACAATTTTTAAATATTTATATTAAATATATATTAAATTAATATAATTTTTATAACCTCTCCTCATGAGCAATTTTCCCAAATGGTTAATATCCAAGTTTTCATATTTCTAAAATTTTACACAGAATTCTCCTATAAAGAATAACTTCTTGTTTCAGCAGGGAGTATTCTGTTCAGGCTAATAATAATAATACTGTATCTGAAACACAGGCCCATCTTTTTAACAACCATATTCTACCCAAGTTGTATGGCTGTGGGTCATGGAATCCTATGGTCGCTGAAGAATTAAAATGATTATCACTCAGAGGGCAGTGGAGAGCAGATGGAGGGTGTGAGCAGTGTGTAACACATACCAAACCAGGAACTAGAAAACAGAATCAGAGTAAACCATGCCATCAAATAAATGTATAAATATAAAAGAAGATAGATTGGTTGTGTGGCAAGAGTGAAGGATAACCCTTGGATGATTTGTGTGTTCCACTAATATCCTTCTGATGTCAAGAAGAGTTCCTGGCATGTTGGGTGGATAACCTCAAGTATAGGGAGATATGGATAAGAATTTCATAGGATAAACTATGACTTGCATCATTGGAAAAAAAATATTCATGTATACAAGAACAGATCCATTTGAGTAATTGTAATATTGGGCATATGTTAGTGCTTTATGGTTTTCAAAGTACTTAAATATGTTACCTCAGGACTTCTAAGACTCCTGGGATGTAGTTACAGTAATGGACCCTCCTTATCCTGCCATATCAACCCTATCTCTTCAGAGACTTATGGTATAAAGTAATTCATGGCATAGCAGAAGGGAAAATGTAAAGAAAATCATCTTAGAAATGGAAAATTACTTGGACTAGGGATCTTAAAGAATTGAATTCTCTCTTCTTTATTTATCTCGTCTCTTCCCATGACTTAAATTATAAATTTTATGCAGATGACTCTCAAATCTGTTATCATCCATCCCAATTTCTTCCCAGAGCTTCATCAGCTCACTGGAAATTTCCACCTATATGTCCTGCTGGTTCCTCAAATTCAACATGTCTAAAACTGAATTCATCATCTTCCTTCTCTTCCTATCTTCCGTTCCAACTTTCCTGTTTCTATGGATTGTAACTTCCCTTCTCTCAGTCAGGCAAGCTTAAAACCTCAGAATCACCTTTGATTCTTTCTACCTCCATCCCCTGCACCCCATATCTAACCAGTTGCCAAGGGCCATTAATCCTATCTCCATAATACTTCTCACATCCTTTTAACTCACATCACCATCCTGGTTCAAGCATTCATCTTTACTCTTCTAATTTGTTGTAAACTATCCTAACTAGCATACCAACCTCCAGTCTTTCCCCTTCTAATCTTACCTTCATATAACTGCCAGAATCTTCCTAAAGCATAGGTATGAACATGTTACTTCTCTACTCAAAAAACTTCAATGATCACCTGTTGCCCATAGAAGAAAATACAAACTCCTTTGGGTATATTTAAGGTCCTGCATAAGTTCCACTAGACAATATAGTTTATTAATAGAGTACTTGGCTGAGAGTCAAGAAGACCTGAATTCTAATCCTACTTTAGATACTAGCTGTGTATCTGGGCAAATGATTTCACCTCCTTCACCCTCAGTTCCTCATCTGCAAAATGGAGCTAACATTAGCATCTATTTCACAGGGTTGTTATGAGGATCAAATGAGGTAATACATATAAAGTGCTTTACAAACCTTAAAGTGACATGTATGTGTTCTATTATTAGTGATAATTATACACACTACTTACCCTTTGGGGAAGCGAGGTGGCACAATGGATAGAATGCTGAACCTGAAGTCAGGAAGACATATCTTCATTAATTCAAATTTGGCATCAAACACTAAGTGACCCTGAGTGACCACTTAACCCTGTTTGCCTCAGTTCCTCAATCTGTAAAATGAGCTGGAGAAAGAAATGGCAAACCACTTCAATATCTTTGCCAAGAAAACCCCAAATGGAGTCATGAAGAGTTGAACATGACTGAAATGACTGAACAACAACTTAACCTTCAAACATCATATGTTCTAGCCCCATGGTTCATAAACTACGGTCTGAGGTCCCCTGAAGCCCTTTTAGGGGGTCTTTGAGATTAAAATTCTTTTCATAATAATCTTAAAATATAATTTGCCTTTTTCACTCTAATTCTTTCATAAATATATAGTGGAGTTTTACAGAGTTTACACGACTTCTTAAAGATTTAGCTATAAACATGAAGACTTAATGAATACTTCATATGTAGAATTGTACTTTTGCCTTACAAATGGAGAAGACTTGCTGAGTTTGATTGTATTAATCCAGTATCAGCACCAATTAGTCATCAAAGATCTTCTTTTATGTGAATACTTGGCAACAAAAGCAAATGGTATTGAAATATGACAATTTTTTTTAATCTCATGGTTTATCCTGGGATAACTGTGTTGACATTTGTACTGAAGGTACAAAAAAATGGCAGGTCAAACTGCTGGCATCTTAGCATGAATCAAGGCAGTGGCACCAAACTGAACCAGTAGTCACTATATACTTCACTGTTATACATTTGCAGTAGAAAAAATTAATTCCAGTTTCATTTAAAAATATCCTTGATAAATCAATAAAAATTATTAATTTTGTTAAATTTAAACCCTTGACATATTAAAAATAATTTTAGTATTTGGTGTGACAAAATGGGAAGTACGTATAAAGTATAACCTAGGCTGCTGAGACTTTATGCCTGGGATTAGGGAACTGACATGATGATTTGTTATGAATGGTCTAACCTTAGTGGGAGCTTGTAGAATTGCCTAAATGGAACATGGAATGCTAGTATTCTGAGTGCGCCTGCATGGGTACTCATCCCTAGCTGTTCTTCACCCCACTTTAATGAAAGAATTCATTCTCCAATGGATAAATGGTCAAAGGGCATAAACATACATTTCTCAAAAGAATTGGATAGTCCCAAATCATTAATAATAAGAGAAAAGCAAATCAAAACAATTCTGAGGTTTCTCCTCACATTCAGCAAATTGGTAAAGATGACACAAGATGGCACTAGTCAATGTCAGAGGTAATGTGGAAGGACTAGTACAATAATTCCTGGTTTGTGGAATTAGAAAGTAATTTGGAAAAGTAGTTTTAGATGCTAAGAAAGTGATTAAAGTGTCCATACCCTTTGACCCAGAAATTCCATTACTAGGCATATACCACAATGAAGTAAAATAAAATGAAAGAAATGTCCCATACAAACCAAAATATTAATAGCAGGACTTTTTGTAGCAGCAAAAAAATGGAAACTAGACACTCATCAATTAAGACATGTCTAAACAAATAGTGGCATGTGTATATTATGGAATATTACTGTGAAACAATGGTTATGAGGAATTCAGAAAGGCATGGGAAGACTTACAAGTACGGAAGCAGGAAAGTAATCTATGCAAACAATGACTATAATAATGTAAATGGAAAGAACAACAAAAAATCCCTTTGAAATAGAAAGTTGTGTAATTACAATGACTTGAAGTAAAGATGAGAAAATTCACTTCTCCCTCCATTACAGAAGCAAGCATGGATATTGCACATCCTGCTTAATGTAAAAATGTTATTTACCAAAATTAAGAATTTTTTTTAAAAAACATGAAACTAATATAAACAATAAAATGTAAACACCCATGAATAGAGGGAAGGGTAACAGAAAAAAACAAAACAAAAAGAAAATTATAATAGGGACAGTGAATAATGCAAAACCAGCTCAACTCACCTTGGCATTTTTTTTAAGTCCACACGATGGAGGCAATGTGTTACTATGCAAAAAATTCTGATTCTGGATTCGGATGACCAGCGTTCTAAATCCATCTTAATGATTACTATCTGTATGACTTTAACCAAATCACTTAACCTCCTTGGGCCTTAGTTTCTTCATCTGTGACATAAGAGGGCCTCTGAGCTCCCTTCTGGCCTTGCATCTATGTTAGGCAATATAATAAGTAAGACAGCTAGGGCTAACCAACCTCTTCAATTTGGAGAACAACAGTAGCGTGTGTGTTATGTGTATTTCTCCTACAGTTTCTATTTAATTTCACTGAAATAGTTTGATAAACCAGGAGCTGTCTCTTTTTCTGATATGTTATTATCTCTTTATTGTACATTTAAAAAAACCCTGTATTTCAGCAATACAGGCTCTAGACCTAAAACATAACGGACTCTTTGTGTAAGTGCTATCAACTTGTTTTGCCACTAGATGACACCCATGCCTTGACAGGAAGACCAGTAACTCACATTTTACAAGGTGTTTTCCTCACAATGGGTTATGCAAATCCTCATCATTTTATTTGGGAGAAATAGGAAGCTTAGAATGGTTAGTTAAGTGAGTTACTTAGGGTCATTTACTATTAAGTGTCAGATCAAAGGACTACATAGGTTCAAGATTTCGAGCTGCAAAAAGACCTCCGAGGCTGTCCAGGCAGGTAACCCTTTCATTTTATAGGTGGGGAAACTACAGGTACAGGGAAGTTAGAAGACTTGCCCAAGGTCATACAGGTAAGTGTCAAAGGCATCATCATCATCATCATCATCATTTATATATAGCACTTACTGTGTGCCAAGCACTGTGCTAAGTGCTTTGGAAATATTATTTGGTCCTCACAACTACCCTGGGATGTAGGTACCATTATTATCTCCATTTAGCAGTTGACAAAACTGAGGCAAACAGAGGTTAAGTAACTTGCTCAGAGTCAGAAAGCTAGTAAGTATTGAGGCTGGATTTGAACTTAGTTTTCTGACCTCAGTTCCCTGTGCCATGTGGCCTTCTTAATCAAACCAAGATCTTCTGAATCTAAGACTACACATCTTGCTTCTCTCACTCTAACTGCACAGTCTAGCTTCCTTTGTCAAAGGCCCATGGGGAAGAAGAGGGAAACAAACATTGATTAAGTACCTACTATGTGCCAGGCTCTGTGCAAAGCACTTTGGAAATATTTTCTCATTTGAGATAAGATTTGGTGGGACAACAAAGCCCTTCCCTTCTCTTTCTTTCCCCCTTTCTTCCTCTTCTCAATTCCCCTCTCCTTTCCTTTCCTGTCATTCTAAAATATAAATCCAACGGAACTAAATTCAGCAATTATTAAGCACCTGTGTGCAAGCAATTGTCCTAGGTGCTCCCAATACAACCCAAAAACAAAGTGGTCCCCACCCTCAGTGAGTTTTTATTCTACCAGAACAAATTTAATATCAATCGAGAAATATTCGAATAGTGACAATTCTAAAAATGAGATCATACATAAAATATCCAGTCTACAATTTGTTGAGAAAAATACATGTCAATTTGAATAAAATAATAAAAAGAAAACCTTGTTTTTGTCTTTTCCTCCTGCTGATTTTTTCTTGTGTATATTTTTCAATTTTGTTGCTGTTACGTTTTTGTATAGGCATAATTGACATGTCATTTGCTCTGGTTTTGCTTTTTTCACTCTTTATTGCTACATATTTCTAGCTATATTTCTTTATATTCTTTTTCATTTCCTATGTTTTATTATACCACAAAGTATTTAGTTATTCCCCTAATTATTGGACAAGTGGGTTATTTCCAGTTTTTTCTATTATGAATAAAGCTAGTGTTGAATATGTGTGAATCTATAGACCTTCTTCCCCTTTTAATAACACCCTTCAAGTATAGTCCTCCTGTTGGTAGGACCACTAGGACAAAGGACAAAGCTTTCATTGTACATTGCCATATTGCTGTCCAAAAAATTGCACCTATTTACGAGTTTAACTCTATCAGCAGTATAATAGTGTGCCTCCTTCTCCACAGCTCTGCCAACATTTTTCAAATACTTGAAGGTAGTTGTCATGACACCTCTAAGCTTTCTCTTCTGCATACTAAAGAGTCCCATTCCTTCAACAGATGACCATATGACATGGTTTCGAGTCTTTTCACAATCCTATCAGCCTTCCTTTAGTCAGGCTGTAGTTTGTCAGTATCCTTTCTAAAATGTATGTTCCTGTGCTATGTACTTTATATTTTAGGCACAAGCCTGCCAGAGACAATTTTTATTTATTAAACTAATTCTAAACATTTATTTTGATTAAAAGAGGTTCAAAGACTGAATTATTCCATGCCTTCGAAAAATCTCTCTAACATAAGCAATTTTGGAGTTACGATTTATAATATTCTCAAATAATAGGTAAAATTCCATAGTCAAGATTGAATCAGGGTTCAGAGTTTAGAGAACTGACCGAAATTGTCAGCACAATCTAGAGACTCCTTTTCCTAAAACTATTCAATCCTTCTTTGACTGCTGCAAGTCAGGGATTCTTAACCTTTTTTATGTCATGGATCCCATTGCCCATCTGGTGAATGGACAGAAGAATGTTTTCAAATGCATAAAATACATAGGAATTACAGAGGAAATTAATTAAGTTGAAATAAAATGATCAAAATATTAAAAAAAATTTTAAAAAGTTCACAGACCCCAGGTCAAGAACCTCTGCTCTAACAATTCTCCTTTTCACATGGTCAGAGATGAACTCAAGAAATACTTCTATTATCTAATACTTCTCCAGAAGTTTTATGATGGAAAATGCTACCCACATCTGAGCAAGAGCTATGGAGTTTGAATGCAGATCAAAACATACTATTTGCTCTTTTTTTTTCCTTCTGTTTTGTTTTGTTTTTTCTTTCTTGTGGTTCTTTCTATTGGTTCTAATTCTTCATTACAACATGACTAAAGTGAAAATATATTTAATAGAAATATGAATGTGAAAATATATTTAATAGAAATGTATACGTAGAGCCTAAATCAGATTGCATGCCATCTTAGGGAGGGAGGTGGAGAAGGAGGAGGAGAAAATTTAAAATTCAAAAGCTTATGGAAGTGATCGTTAAAAACTAAAAATAAATAAATTAATTAAAAAATAAAAATAAATACATTTTAAAAAAAGAAATACTTTCATTAACTGAAATAAAAAAAATTCTTCCTTCTTTTAGTCTGACCTTTAACCTAATTACTTCAGGGAAGAGTCCTTCCTAGGTTGATCAAGAAACAGGGAATTAGGGTGAAGGTAGAGGGATTAGAAATTCATTAGGCTTTTTATTAAAATGAAGTAAAAAGACTTTGGTGCATAACATTATTTTTGAAATGATAATTTTTAAGAAGACTCATAGTCTGAAGACTTCATATTAGGATGCTGAGAAAAATTTTCTATTAAGATTTCTAAAGAGGGAGCAGGGAGGCCTTAGTATGCTTCCATAATAGTATCCAGAATTGAGTACTACATTCCAGCTGTGGTCTGATCAGTGAAAAGTAAAAGATCACCTTCCTCATTCTGGACACCATGCATGCACCTATTCATTCAGGTTAGGATCACATTAGATTTTTTTTGGCTGCCATGTCATACTCTTGACTCATATTGTATTTGTAGTCCATTTATGCCCCCAAATCTTTTCCATACAAATGGTTATCTAATCACACCTTCCCCATTCTGTACTTATATAGCCGATTTTTTTTATCCAAATTCAAAATCCCAAAGTCACTTTCCATATATCCCTATTAAATTACATTTTATTCAACTCATCTCATGATTTCAGTCTGTCAAGATATTTTCAGAGCCTGACTGCCATCCAATATGTAAGTTTCCCTTCTGCCTTTGAATCATTTCCTTATATGATGAGCATGCCATCTATTCCTTCATATAATTCATTAATAAAAATGTTGACTAGCAAAGAGTCAAAGACCCTGGAAAGCGTATACTCCACTAGAAAGCTGCTTGAAGTGTTTACATCAGTGAATACTCTTTGGGTCCATTCATTCAGCCAGTTCATACTTCAAAGTAAGTATATCCTCATTGGTAGAGGGATCTTCCTCACTGAGAGTTCCCTATGCCAATGAAATTACAGCTCCAGTTAAAAGCAACAACAACAATGTAGAGTATTTGATTATAGTACATCAGTAATGCAAGGAATAGACAGGCACAAGAGTCCAAAAAAAGAAAAGGTGTGTCGGGAGAAGAACATTCCTTCTGTAGAATTCACTTCCCTGACTTGAGAGATGAACCCTATTCAGCATCAAGACCAATAAACCAAGATTCTAATTTGTGCAAATCATTGATCACACAAATATGAAAAAAAAACAACTAAAAGGCATGACCAAAAGAACTGTTGATGCTTAGCTTTATATAAAAGATTTAGGAGGAACATGTCATTGTATTCAGGTATTTGGAGGGCTGTCCAGATTCCTGTAGGCTTGGAATGGTTCCTGAGATGAGTCCATTGATCAGTTACCAGTTCTGCCAACAGAGTATGATGTATGGTCTTAAGTTAACCCACATTTTATTTTTTATTTTAATTTAATTTTCTTATCAAATAAAGATCCTCCTTCTCTCCCTTTCCCCTCCACTCCCAGCCATTGAGAAAGCAAGAAAAGTAAATCCTCCGTTACAAACATATGTAATCAAGCAAAACAAATTCCCATATTGCATTCGTCCAAAACAAAATGTCTCACTCTGAGTTCATCACCTCTCTATCAGGAGGTGGTGATATATTTCAAAACGAGTCCTCTTGAATTGTGGATGGCCATTGTGTTATTAAAATATTTTAAGTCTTTCACAGTTATTTGTCTTTACAATATTGCTGTTATTGTATATTCTTCTCCCGATTTTGCTTATCTACCTCTTCATCAGTTCATTCAAATCTTTCTAGATTTCTCTGAAATTATCCCCGTCATAATTTCTTATAGCACAATAGTATTCCATTACATTTATATATTATAACTTGTCAGCTATTCCTCAATTAATGGACTAATTTATTTGTTTTTTTTTAATTCTTTTCCATCACAATAGTACCCTACATTTTCTAACTGGTTTCATCCCCTCTTCCTACTCATTATTTTTCTCCAAGTGGATTACCTGTCTTAATTTCTCTTTCCTCATCCACCTTTTATTGCATTTCTTAGTTTTTTCATTTTTTGCTTTAAAATTTTCTCAACTCTTCAAAGAGCAGCTCTTGCTATCATTCTGTATTTCTGAGGGACAAGAAATATGAACATATTATAATTGTAAGAAGCCTTCCCTCTTTTCCGTATTTATTTTCATTTCACCCTCTCAATCTTTTTCCTTCTTTCCTCAGCATAGAAACATTATGATTCTTTTCTTTGCTGCTTAAACCACCAGTGACGGATGCCAAGGGCATTAAACAAAATGTATTTCAGCAATAAACAAGATCTCTTGTATTTCTCATGGGATTCCAAAGAAATAAGGATGAGAAACAAAATTTCCTTCTGGGAACATTTACAATAAGCTCAGCTGTGGAAATGTTTCAAGACATCCTTATGGAAGCAATTCAACACATTCCTAATACACTTAACTACAGTAATGATGTTTTAGTCTTTGGCAAAATCCAAATGTAGTAACTCTCTTAGGACATCAGATTAGCTAAATCTCATCGATGACAAATATGGCTTTTGAAAGTCAATACTGTACTTTTTGTCCTTTAGGAGAATGTCAGTAGATCAAAGGATGTATGCTTGGCCTCTCCTAAAAGCAGAGAGATTATGAAAATGCCTTTTTCCTCATATTTGCTCTTCTTTAATTATGAGGACCTCTTTTTGATATAATTTTTAAAAATTAATTTCTATGTAATACTAGATACATGTGTTGGTTATGACAAGAAAAGCCTACTATGAATTCAGTATTTTAGATGCTATAGTATTTAATGACATTTATATCTGATCATGCAGAGGAAATAGCCCTGCATATGGAGTCAAAAGATCTGGGTTTGAATTCCAACTCTTCCATTTCCTGCTGCTATGATGCTGAGTGGTGAGTCACTTAACCTCTCAAGTCCTCTGCTTCCTCATCTGTAAAATGAGGAGGCATTGTGAAAGGTAAAGAAAAGGAATGAAGGAAGGAACAAAGGAAGGAGGGAAAAAAGAGGGAAAGAAGGAAAGAGAAGACAGGAAGGAAAGAGAAGAAAGGAAGGGAGGAAGGAAGGAAAGAGCTGTGACTCCTCTGTAGTCATAAGAACCTGGGATCAAATCCCACCTCTGATGATTATAAGATGTGTGGTCTAAGTCAAGTTATTTACTCTCTCTGGGCCTTGGTTCCTTTATCTATAAAATGAGGGGGTTATATTTGATGGTCCTTTCCAACTCTAAATCTATCATCTTAATTTGCCAAACATAATAGTATATTCATATGTTTGAAAAACATAAGGGCACAGTAAATAAAGAGATGCCTTGGAGCCGGAAAGACCTGAATTAAAGTCCTGCCTCTGACAAAACGAGTTGTGGGACACTGGACTAATAGTTACTTAACTTCTCAGTGTTTAGGCAACTCTCTAAGACTATAAAAGTTTCAGAGAAGGTGCTAACCTGTATTGATGGAGGAAGTTACTCACCTGGAGCTCCCTATGCTAAGGAAATCATAGGTTTAGTCTCTGTCCCTATCCTAACATATATACATATATATAGGCAAAATCTATTATTTATTTTGTCAGCAAAAGGTATGTATACTTATTTATCATATTGAGCCACATCTCACATTTTGCTGGAGCTAAATATAGAACAAAATAGCAATACTTCATGTGCATATGGATTTGCAGAACTTTTGCCACAGCTATGTGGCCTTCCAGGGACCAGTTGCTAACAGATTGGAAACCACTGTTCTATATTACAATTCTTATATGTTGCCTTGTAATTTCTTCTAATATAATATGTCCTGCCTTGCAAAATAGTGAATAAGGTCCTTGAAAACAGGAATTACATCTTTGAATTCTTCCTTCCTTCCTTCTTCCCTTCCTCCCTCTTTTCCTTCCTTTCTCCCTGCTTCCCTCCCTCTCTTCCTTCCTCCTTTGCTTCTTTCCCTTCCTTTTCTTCCTTTCCTTTCTAACACAGAAGTACACTCAAACAAAATAAATCAACATGCTGTCCATGCTTGAAGATGCATGCTTCATTACACACTTATATACATCACCACTCTGCTAAGGGACAAGTAGAATGCTTTCCCATCAGTTATCTGAAGTCATGACTAGGCATTTCATTGATCTGAGCTCTGAAGTTTTTCATTGTGGTCCCAAATTAATTTTCCTTCATGGGAAAGGCCAGTTTAAAATTTGGCACGAGTTTCTTCGTAGGTCTAGCAATGTGGCTATATTGTTACTATTTTTTGTTGTTTATTGTTACTATTGTTTGTTATTTATTGTTACTATATTGTTGCTTATTTTGTTATTACTGCAGCAAGCCTGTTTAAGAGTCACAAAGAGATTCTATGACTACCGTTAGATTTCTTAAGGAACCGTACATAATTCAAGCTTCCAAGCCTAGGATGCTTCGCACATAGCTGTGCATCCAGAAGGAGGCTCTTAATTGGTAGAGAGAATGCTGACCTGATGCTTCATCTCTTGGGCTTGGGCTATGTAGAGAAGACAATCTTGATCACATGTGAGTGAGACTAGATGCTTCTTGGAGTCTTTCCCAATCTTGTGGTTGTGTGGTTCTTTTTCAAGCAATAGTAGGAAGCGATACTTTATGGCCTGAAAGTGTCCCAGAAGCTTCCAGAGGAGCTAGATTTGTTCTCTAAGAGGGCAGCTTTGCCTCTGGGAAAGGCTAGGTTTAGAATCTAAATTTCTTACCTCGTAGTGTTGAGCTCAGTATGCTAGATTACATTGGCTGTCTTTTGCTCTTGGCTGGTGAGAGCAATACATAATCAAGATTAGTGTTTTCACTGCTGGCAGTATGCCCAAGAGGGTTTGAAATGATAGGCTTGTTAATGAGAAATGAATGGTTGGCACACTCTGGTGTTATCTTAACAGAACTACTTCTGTCAGTTTCATGGCATTTGGAGCAATATTCTAAGGTCCAAAGTCTCCTGGGAGAATCTCAGTCATGGTACCATCTGTACCACTAGGGAAATTTCCAAAAGTGTGGTTTGGGGAAAGGATCCAAGTAATAGGTTGCTTGTTGACATTCCTAGAGACTAACACTTCCAAAAGATTTCCACCCACATTGTCAAACCTTCCTCAGTCCCAAATGGCTTAAGATAACTCCTATTCCAGTTCTGATAATTTTCAGTTGATATAGGTCAGAAGGGCAGAGAGCCCCATTTTTTTCTTTTTCTTTTTTTGGAAAGAGCAAATAGCCCCCAGTTTTGCAGTTTCCAACATACACAGCCTGATACAGCTTCGCATGGCAAGTAGTTGTGTGAGTGGTTGTTTGTTTGCTGTTCTTTATTCTCGAAGATCAAAATGATATCACTAGGTTGGGGTCAAAGTACACTGTGTCTGACTGTGGCTCAGTCAAACCAGTATGAACTTGCTAGGCTCTCCCACATATAAGTAGTTGTGTGAGTAACAGAAAGAACACTGAATTTGGAGGCAGTGGAGCTAGGTTCAAATCCTGACTATATTTACTACTTACCACCACTGTGGTCGTGGGCAAGTCACTTTTAATGTTAATAATAATAATAGCTTACATTTACATAGTGCTTACTATGTGGGCACTATACTAAGTGCTTTACAAGTAGGTTGGTGCTATTATTATTTCCATTTTACAGATGAAGAAACTGAGGAAGACAGTAGTTCAGTGACTTGTCCAGGGTCACACAGCTAGTAAGTATCTGAGGATGGATTTGGTCTCTCTGACTCTAGGCCCAGAGTTCTATTCAGTCTGCCACCCAGATACCCCACTTTTCCTCCCTAGATCTCAGTTTTCTCATCCGTAAAATGAGTTAGACTAGATAACCTCTACGATTGATCCCTTTGGGGCCTAACATTCTAGGTTCTATACGCAGGGTATTTGTTCACCGACTGACCAACTAAACAGGTTTGCCTGGCCCTGGGAACACAGTTATAAGAAAAGTATTCTGAATTAGGGGAAGGCAACATTAAGAGCTACCAACATTTTTACTTCATCCATTATGGCAATGTATAATTAGTGCCTGACCATCCTCCCGTCCCCCACCCCAATCACTGAGGCCTGTGATCAGACAACTTCTAAATCCCATTCTGGTAGAACATCAGGGTTTGATGAGATAATTCATCTAATCCAAGCTGTACCCATTCAGGAATGTCTTCTAATTCCTTCACCTCTTAGAATCCCAGGTTTCTGCCAAAGTTCAGTTCAAGTGCCACCCCCTACATGAAGCCTTCCCTGATTACCCAGCTTTCAGTGCCTCCTCTCTAAATTACCTTGCATTTATTTTGCATATCCAATAGGCTCTCTGAAACTTTCTTGGCTGTGTGACCCTGGGCAAGTCACTTAACGGCTAGCTGCCTCAGTTTCCTCATCTGTAAAATGGGCATAATAATAACACCTACCTCCTAGGTTATTTGAGTGGATCAAATGAGAAAATATTTGTAAAGTACTTTGTAAATCTTAAAGGACTATATAAATGCTAGCTATAGTTGCTATTATTATTCTATACTTTTACATGCACATGTTGTGACACAGATCTCTCCCTAGAGAATGTAAGCCCCTTGAAAGCAAGGCTTATTTGATTCATGTCTTTGTATGCCCCCATGGCCTGGCACAGAACCTGGTACCTTGTAGGTGTTTTAAAAAATGTCTGTTGAGTCCTGATCATCATACTAAGAATGTCTTATTTTTACATAGCATTTAGCATCACTTAATTAGGTCTGGAAAGGACCTCAACTACATCTAGTCCAGGGGTTCTTGACTTGTGGTCCTTGAACTTGGTTTTAGTTTTTTAAAAATATTTTAATAACTATATTTCAATATTATTGATTTTCTTTGTGATCCCATGTACTTTAGTTTATGTATTTAAAAATATTATTCTGAGCAGGGGTCTATCGATTTCATCAGAGTGACAAAGGGATCTCATAACAAAAAAGGCGAATTACAATCTAAACTGATCTTTTCATTTTACAGATGAGGAAATAGCTCTGGAGAGATTAATAAGCTAAACTGAAGATCACTAAGGTAGTAATTAATAACATACCCTTTATTCTAGATAGAGGCAGCTAGATTACATAGTGGGTAGAGTGCATGACCACTTGACGTAGGAAGACCTCAATTTAAAGCCAGACTCAGACACTAGTTGTGCCGACCATGGACAAGTCACTTACCTGTCTGCTTCAGTTTCTTCACCTGTAAAACTGAGACAATAATAGCACCTATTTCCCAGGGTTGTTGTGAGGATCAAATGAGATCATTGCAAGGCACTTAGCGCAATGCCTGGCACATAGTTGCTGTTATTCAGTCATTTCAGTTGTGTCTGACTCTTCATGACCACATTTAGGGTTTTCTTGGCAAAGATACTGGAGTGGTTTGCCATTTCCTTCTCCAGTTTATTTTACAGATGAGGAAACTGAGGCAAACAGGGTTAAATGACTTGCCCAGGGTCACACAGCTACTAAGTATCTGAGGCTAGATTTGAACACATGAATATAAGTCATCCTGATTCCAAGCCCAATGCTCTATCCACTGCACCACCTAGATGTCCTTAGTACATAGTAGGTACTTCCAACTCCTTCCTTAACAAGACTTCTTGAAGAGGTCTTGAAGAAATATTACAGAGTCTGAGTTTTTTTAAGACCTGCACTCCAGTCCCCTTGGTAGAAGACTTAATGTTAGTGAGAGTGATTTCCCAGAACCTGGCAACTCATGAAGAGAGGGAGAGACAATGCCTACAAACTGGAAGCATTGTTTAACTATGTTGTGCTTCCTGTTCAGAAAACCCCTCTGGATGAGCAAGCAACCCTAGTTGCAAGACAAATAAGACAAACGTTTGAATGTGAGTAGGTGGGTTCATTTGGAAATGTTTCACCAACTTAGATATTAGCTTGTGCATCTCTTGCTGTCTTAGGAATGAAGCAGTAACAACAGATGATACGTGGCCCAGACCCCTGACGCTGCCTGCAGCAGCAGAATTGGTTTTCACTAATATTGATTCACATTGGCCAGCAGATTAAAGACTTTGCAGGACATTGGACCCAGTATCCTTCTGTATCCCTTTGGAAATCATAACTTTGGAACTCTAGTGCTTCCCTTTCTAAGATCACCTTGTACCGACTCAGAATGTATCTTGTATGTACCTGTTTAGGTATATGTGGTTTTCCCTAATCTCATGAGAATACAAACTCCTGGGGAGCAGGGACTGTTTTTGCCTTTCTTTATATGCCCATTATTTAGCACAGTGCCTGGCACATAGTGGATGCTTAATAAATGCTTCTTGATGGATTGGAATACTAAGAATGGAAGAGACAGATGATGAAAAGAATTTAAAGAGATTTGAAAGATGAACAATTTGAAGGAGGAATCATGTGACTTCTCTTTGCTCCACGGTTATAGTACAGGAAGAGGGGAAAGGCAACAAAGTAGCTGAGAACCAAACAATCAACGGAGCACTTATTAAGTGGTGGGGTAGCTAGGTGGCACAGTGGATTGGGCACCAGGCCTGGAGTCAGAAGGACCTGAGTTCAAATCCCACCTCAGATACTAGCTATGTGACACTGGGCAAGTCACTGAACCTTATTAGCCTCAGTTTCCTCATCTGTAAAATGAGCTGGAGAAGAAATGACAAGCCACTCCAGTATCTTTGCCAAGAAAACCCCAAATGGGGTCACAAAGAGTTGGACATGATTAATTAAAAAAAAAACTTATTAAGTGCCATGGGATTGGAATGTGCCAGAGGATGGGCATAAAACTACATAGGCTAAAACAATACCTACTCATAAGGAGCTTAGATTCTAACAGGTAAAAAAGTACAAGGGGCAGCTAGGTGGCACAATGGGTAGAGCACCGGCCCTGAAGTCAGGAGGACCTGAGTTCAAATCCGGCCTCAGACCAAACACTTGACACTTACTAGCTGTGTGACCCTGGGCAAGTCACTTAACCCCAATTGCCTAAAAAAAAAAATTAAAATTAAAAAAATTAAAAAGTACATATAATATATATATAGCATAAATATAAAGTGAATAAATACAAATATATGTGTATATGTATATATACATAAATATACATGTGTGTCTACACATACGAAGTAAGTTGGAGGGGAGGACGCTAACAATTAGGGGATAAAAAAAAGCTTAATGCTTAGGATGGAGCTCAAGCTGCATTTTAAAGACAGGGACTCTGTGAAGCAGAGGTAAGGAGGGAAGGCACTCTAGGCATGAGGACTCCACGCTGATCAGCACAAGCACAAAGAGATAGATAATGGAGTGTCATACGTGAGGGATGGAGAAAAAGCCAATTTGGCTGGACCACAGAGTATGAGGAGAGGAATGATGTCCAATGAGTCTGGAAAGATAGATTGGGCCAAGTTGCACAGGACTTTAAAAGCTCAATAGAAGCATTTATATTTTATTCTAGAGGTAATAGGAAGTCACTGGAGTTGGTTGAATAGGAGAGTTACATGGTCAGACCTGTGTTTACTCACAACTACTTGGGCAGCAGTGCTAATTTTGAATTCGCAATTTGAGTTTGAAAACATAAAAGCATGCCCATCTTTCCCAATTGCATGTCATGGAATGCTTGGGGTAGTAGATAACATTTGTTACCTATTTTTCCGTACTGGTCTGCTTTGTGAGTACAAGACAGAAGCAACTTGCCCTTGTTATGGTTCTTTTAAGAATTTCCTGGATTTCAGGCCATTTACAAACATTAAGTCAACTGTTAGTATACTTCATGTGAAATCTTTGGCTGATAAAGAAGTCTCTTCTGGGATGTTGGTGCGAAAGATCAAGTAAGGCTTCATGGTGGAGGTGAAGTCTGAAGTATTTGAAACATAGATGAGGTTGGACAAAGATGTCAACAGGCAGAAATGGGGACTGGGACAAAAATTCCATCAGCTCTTTCTTTTGTGCCTTCTAAAAAGTAAATAATATGTCATACATGTATATAGTATGTACAAACATATGTGTATATTTATATACATATATATATATAGTTTCATAAAACATATGCTGTGTAGCCAGATAAGTCAGTCACTGCCAACAGTGTGATATCGACAACTATACTTACACACATGTCTGTTTGTGTCTGTCTCCCCAAAACCTGACAGGAAAAAAGGAAACATGAAAAAAGAAAAAAAAACAGTCCAACCATGAACACAGAAAATAATGATGTTTTACATATGGATAACACATGCGTTATGCCATTTGTTTCTTACAGTAATCCTCTAGGGAATCATTACAAGGGATACACTAATTTTAAAAATGAGGGAGCCAAATTTCAGAGAGGATAAGTGATTTGCCCAGTTGTCACCCAGCTTGACAGTGACAGAACCATGGCTTTGGACTGCTAGTTGGGGTTCTTTCCACCTCACCATTTTTGTTCCTTTCTTGTGCTCTCTCCTACTATCTACTTCTTGGTGTATTGATATGAAGAGTTAAATGGTAATTACCTCTTGGAGACTTTCCTTTTTTTTCTGTTTTTGTTTTTTTTTTTAATTTTTTAGTTCCAAATTCTCTCCCTCTCTCCTGTTCCTCCCCCACCCATTAAGAAGGCAAGGAGCATGATATCAACTATACATATGAAGTCATAGAAAAAAAAATATTTCCATAATAGCCATGTTGGGGGGGGGGGAGAAACAAGAAAAAGAAAGAAAAAAATTTAAAAATGAAAAAAGTATGCTTCAAGCTGCACTTGGAGACTTTTCTAAATGAATGCAAAGGAGTAGATAGATATTGTGTCCTCTTCTTTCTGATTGGCATGAAAACTTCAGAAAAACCAAAGTAAATAATTATGGAAAGCATTACAAAGTACAGCCTGTTGTCCCATAGAAAATGTCAGGGACAATGAGAACCTTTGCTGCTTCTCTCCTTGTTGAAGTACAATATTGTCATTGCCAATTAAGAGTAGGTCATTAATCTTGCACATTTATATGTTATGCATGGATCCTCAATTATGCATTTAATTCCTTGATCCTTCAATGTTCAAAACTACCTAAAGGCTTAGAAATCAGAAGGAAATCAAAGCTTCAAGGATTTTCTAATTTGCATATTTCTGTAGTATGTAAATCCAGTACCACATCTCACTTTCTTTTACCTTGTTAAACTGGAATATGTTTAAGGGAGCATGCAATTAGGCTTTGTTTTAATATAAGGAAGAAGGGGGAAAGGGCAGTCTATTCCTCTGATAGGTAACTTGTCACTTCATACGTGATCTCACTAAGAAATGTCTTTTCTTCTGCAAAATATAGCTTACATAGGGCTGTATTACTCTGTTATTATTTTAAAGCCTGGTGACATATGCATCATATCAGTTCACTCATATAGCAGGGATTCTTAACCTTTTTGTGTATGTCATGGATGCCTTTGAAAATCTGGTGAAGCCAGACCCCTTTTCTGAAAGTTTGCTGCCTATATTTTTTTTTTAATAGGCAGTTGGAGTTAAGTGACTTGCCCAGGGTCACACAGCTAGTAAGTGTCAAGTGTTTGGTCTGAGGCCAGATTTGAATTCAGGTCCTCCTGACTTCAGGGCCAGTGCTCTATCCACTGTGCCACCTAGCTGCCCCATGCTGCCCATATTTTGAAAGAAATGCTAAATCAGTTCTAAGTTCGTTGGTGAATTCCCTTTGCATACATATTGTTCTACTCAGACAACTCCCCTTTTCTGTCCTCATTGGTATTGTTCCCTCATGCCTTCAGAATTTCATTCTTGGAATATCCCATAAGTATCCCTAAACTGACTTTCCCTGTAGAATTTTAATCCACTGAGTTTTACCTATATTTCCTCTGAACACCTTAAAAGCTGTTTTCACAGAACTTAGGGTGTGTGTTAGACTTAGCTGGACTTCTCAATCACAAACTCTAGGTGCGAGTTGCCATTTCGTCCCAAATAAGTGAAAATCAGATCCAGTATTGAATTTTCTCCTGCCAATTCACATATCTTTTGAAGTGTGGAATTAGGAGTATTAGGGCCAATTAAAAAGTTATTAGCTACTTATTTTTGGCACACATTTCCAGCATATATGTGGATAATTGAGTCTCTTATAATTATGACTTGTGCCTCAGTTTCCTCTACTGCAAAATGAGAGAGTTGGACTTGATAGCCTCTAAGGGTCCTTCCAGCTCTTAAATCTATTATATTTTCCAAATAATCTACTTCTTCGTTCTGTCTGGGTGGTCTGTAGTAGATTATGATGGCAAAATTATATCTATTTCTCCCTCTACTGATCTTTACTCAAGTGCTCTCATATTATGCTTCTCTGCTTCCTAGATTCCATCACATAAGCATATCTTATATATGATGCCCTACCCCCTTTCTTATCTTGTTATTTTGAATAAGGTACATCCAAACCAAGCCATAGTCCAGTCATAGGGTTCATTCTACCAAATTGCAATGATATCTATGAGATTGAATTTGCCTCCTTTTTACTAAACTTGTTCTTCTTCTTTGTGGCCATGAGCTTTACAAATGGCACTTTTCTTGCATTTTGTCTCCTGTGAAATTCTGGGCATCCCAAATGATATTTTTTCTTCATTGTAGCTACACGGTATCTAGGTTAGTGAATATATGTAGGCAGTTTCGTCCATCCTTCATCTTTTTTGGTTTAAAGTCCTTTGATTTGATTTTTTTAAAGACACTATAGAAAAATACATTTTTGCCATTCTGCCATCCCTTCATTCCATCCTTGACCCTGTACTCTATCTTTCACTAGGAGTCTGTTATCTCTGTATTTTAAGCTATGTTCTAGAAATTCATTCTCAGATACCACTTTTTAGCTGGTTGATTATGCCTCAAATCCATTTTTCTTTTATGTATCTCTGGTGTTCATTGAGTAGCACTGAAGAAAAGGCATCCCATGTATCAATTTTTGGCCTCCAAGACTTCATAATCTTTGATGATACTTTCTTATTTCCTTCTGGAAGTGTAATTTGTGACTTGATTGTGAGTAAAGAGTTTATGCATTCATATGAGAGTGGTTGTTGTTGTCCTTCATTCGTGATGAGGTCTAATATGACATCACTATGCTAGGGTCAAGTTACAGTGTGCCTGACCGTGGCTGATTAGACCAATATGAGCTTGGAGTGTTCTACCACAGATTGGGCACAAATGATCCATGTGAACATTTGGGGTGGATTCTCTAAATTTGCACAACTCGTGTTTCTTCTGAGCTACTTCAATTCTGCTTTGTTCATCAGCACCTTCTCTGATGAGGGCACGCCATGCTGAGCAGTCCTGTGTCAGTGTCTCCCATGTCACACAATCAATCCCAAAGTTCTTTTTTTTTGAAAAGGCAATAGACTTTTTTCAAATGCTAATTGAGTTAAGTTCATAACCAACAAAACAATCAGTCAATAATCATGTATCGAGCAGCTACAATGTCCCTTTTCTCTTTTTTTAATTTAAAATTTTTTTATTATATATATATTTTTTAAATGGCAATCAATTCCAAAGTTCTTATGAGAGACCTTGAGAGTGTCCTTGCATTGCTTCTTCTGACCACCATGTGAGCACTTGTGTGTGAGTTCTCCATAAAATAGTCTTTTTGGCAAGTGTATGTTTTATATTTGAACAACGTGGCCAACCCATTGTAGTTGTACTCTCTGCAGTAAAGTCTGAATGCTTGACAGTTTAGTTTGAGAAAGGACCTCAGTGTCCTGCCAGGTGATCTTCAGGATCTTCCTAAGACAATTCAAATGGAAGTGATTCAGTTTCCTGGCATGGTGCTGATATATTATCCAGGTTTCACAGGGATACAACAATGAAGTCAGCACAATGGCTCTGTAGACCTTCAGTTTTGCAGTCAAGCTAATATCTCTTCTCTCCCACGCTTTCCTTCAGTCTCCCAAACACTGAACTAGCTCTGGCAATGAATGTGTTAACCTCATTATCAATGTGTACATCCCTTAGTTATCTTATTAGATCTGCTGTGCATAACAACAAACACTCAACATGTTTTTCGTATATGTGTGTGTATACACACACGTCTCTGTGTACATATCAAATTTATATATACGTTAGTAATTACTACTTGATGATGATGATCATGACGATGATGAATCTCATTTGATCTTCACAACTCTGTAAGGTAGGTGATATGGATGGTATAATTCCCCTTTTACAGATAAGGAAACAGATTTAGAAAGTTTGAGTGATTTGCCCAAAGTCACACAAGTCAACAATCCACAAACATTTATTAAGTGCTTATTTTATGCCAAGTACTCTGCTAGGCACTGGAAGTTGTTGTCCTTCATTCTCAAAGAGGACTAAAATGACATCACTATGTTGGGATCAAGGTACACCTTGTCCAACTGTGGCGGATCAGACCAATATGAGCTTAGAAAGCTCTACCACAGGTCAGGCACAAGTAGTCCATGTGAACATTGAGAGTGGAGATGTCTCTAAATTTGCACATGTCACGTTTCTTTTCTATTGGAAGGCAAAAACATGATCTTTGCTCTCAAGAAACTCACATTTGAATGTGGGAGACAACACGCAAATAGCTAATTATATGCAAGGAATACTGTGTGTACAAATGGTAATGTTAGAGGGAAGGTGAGACCAGGAAAAGCCTTCTACAGAAGATGGGCTGAGACCAGGCAAGGGGAACAGCCAATGTAACTGCACCAAGTCAGAAGATGGAGGGTTGTTGGTGAGAAACACATGTGGGGAGGGGAGTAAAATAGAAAGAGAGGAAAAGAGTAGCCAGGTTGTGAGGGCCTTGACTTTCAAACAATGAATTTCATGTCTCATCCTGGAGGTGATAGAGAGCCACTGGAATTTCTTGGTTTTTGTTGTTGTTTCATCCAGTCATTTCAGTAGTATCTGACTCTTCATATGACCCCATTTGGGGTTTTCTTGGTAAAGATACAGGAGTGGTTTGCCATTTCCTTCTCTTGTTTATTTTACAGAAAAGGAAACTAAGGCAAACAGGGTTAAGTGACTTCCTCAGAATTACACAACTAGTAAATGTCTGAGCCTGGATTTGAACTCATGAAGATGAGTCTTCCTGATTCTAAGCCCAGTGCACCACCTAGCTACCCCTCACATAACATAGTAGAGTGAAAACATGAAAATCTCTAAGACCAGATTCTCTAGGACACTGTATCGGAATTGTGGGAATATAAGCTTCTCTAGGTTTCTTCTGTGAAAGAAAAGTACCTAGGAAGGCAATGAATGAATAGGACACTGGGTTATATCCTATATACAGATATATAGTTTTATATATATATATATATATATATATATATATATATATATATACACACATAGTTATATCTTTCATTTCTCAGGTGAGGAATATCTAATCAATTTTTTTCCACATAATAATGTACAGGCTATACTATTCCCATCCTTCAAAACCTATCTGGAGGACTTCTGTAAGATACCTTTGACAGTGGGGGCAGCTAGTGGCACAATGGATAGAACACTGGTTCTGGATGCAGGAGGACCTGAGTTCAAATCCAGCCTCAGACACATAACACTTACTAGCTATGTGACTCTGCGGAAGTCACTTAACCCCATTGCCTAGCCAAAAATAAAAAAAAGGTACTTTTGATACTAAGTGTAAGGAATCCTCCCCTTAGTATTATGCAAATTTGCTTAGAATCATTGTATAATATTGGTCTTCTATTAAAGGCCAACCTTGAGAATCATGTGACACTACACCTTTGTGATCATCTACCCACCAAGGCCCAGAGATGGTTAGTGTCTTGAGAGCTAGTTAAGGGCAGAGCCTAGAATAGACCTGGGATCTCATGACTCTCAGTTCACTACCCTTTCCACTGTAGATGCTGGTTCACAAGCATTTACTGCTTCTTCACATGTGTTTGTCCTACTCCTACCTAAGAAGAACACAGGGAAATAAGAACTGAATGTGCCCAATTCAATACTAGCGAATACCTTCCACCTCTGGCATTCTCTGGTAGCACTAAGCATTAAGTGAAGCAAAGTTCTGTTTTGTACAGTTCTGAACTTGTGAATTTAATACATGATGGCAGTAACTTGGATTCGATATAAGGGAACTGTCTCACCAGCTTGGTCATATGAAAATGAAATAAGCTCCAAGCAAACTGGCTAAAACTAAAACACAATTCAGATGATTGTCAGCCCCTCTGGTTGTTCATGGATACAGAGTCAATGAGATGAGTCATGTCATGACATTGTGCCCCTTCAGTGTGATGGAGTGGGAAGAACATTGAACTTGGAGTTAGAAAACCTGTACTCCAGCCTGTTTTGCTCCTTACTCTCTGGGCAATGTTGGATAAAGCACACAGCTCTCCATGACTCAGTTTCCTCATCTGTACATGAGGGGGTTGGACTGGAATCAGAGGTTCCCAAAGTAGGTGATACTGCTGCCTGGGGAGTGCTAGAAGGATGCAGTGGGGAGGTACCAGTCTTGGGTGCAAATGGGGGACATTGAATAAAAATAAGGGGTTTGTGAAAGCATAAGGAAAGAAGAAGAAAATTTTGAAAAACCATTCATAACAGGGTTGTGTAACAGAGTTAAAGTAATAGTGATTACATTATTTTCCAAATAAACACACAAAATGCAAGTTATAACCTATCTGTGGTCAAGTCCTCTGACGGGTCTTAACAAGCAAGTGTTGGCAGGCAAGTGTGTTGCACATTGTCAGGAAGTCCAGCATGCATCAGCAGGACTATGTGTATCTAATGACTTGTTTACAATATGATACTATACGGTTACAAGACACAATATTGCATCATCAAAATTTCAACAAAGGAAAAAAGCCGCAAATTTACAATAAATTATTAAATTTAAGATATGTCATTTAAAAAAAAACTTACATTATTTTGAAATGATGCAAATTTTTAAAAAAACCATTAAAGGGTTAAAGAAAGTAGATTTCCAGAGGGATGCTGAGTAATTTTTTTTTAAAAAGGGGGGGAGGTAGGCCAAAAAAGTTTGGGAACCTCTGGACTAGATGATCTCTAAGATTAATTTCAACTCTAAAAAATACCCTTTAATCCAATGGTTCTCAAAATTTTTGGTCTCAAGACACTCTTAAAAATTATTGAGGACTCACCAAAAAGCTTTTGTTTATGTGAGTTTTATACAGAGGCATGCTGGTAAATATTTAACAACCAGATTGCTCAGGGAAAAAAAATTGTAAAGAGGACACACTTTTAAGTTTAATCTGCATTATTAACATTTTCTCCAACACTTTCTTTTTTTTTTTCCAACACTTTCTTAAGTCTAGAAAATCAACAGAGCAATATATCAAACCGTGCCAATTTCTAGGGTGCAAGTGCGCATACTGAAAGTGGAAAAACTGACTCTCACGAGCTGGTGTGAGCTGGTTCCAGCACACCCCTGGTTATATTTATCAATATTTACCATATTATAAATTAAGACCTTTTAGTATTATTTTGAAAATATTTTTGACCTCGAAGATCTCCTGAAAGGGTCTTGGGAGCCATATAAGCCACTCTTAAGAACTGCTGCAAATCCAAACCTATTATTAAAGGATGCTGGGTTTCATGTTATCTGTTATGGCTCAGGAAGAAGACATGAAATTACAGACCATTGCTCCTGCTCTGGTTTCACTTTCATCCCTTCACCATTTTGATCCTCCAGTTAACCATCTCAATTCTATTCTCTGCTCTCAAATCTCTTGCTCCCTTATGCTGTCAAGGGAAGAAGTTTTTGAACTGAGCTAACTGGGTCCACTACAAATTTACGTTACCTAGTATTTGATGAGCTCTTGTTGCCACCAAGAAGTTTTTTCACCCCCCCCCCCGTTAATTCTTTGTTCTATTCCCCATTTTGGCTATTCCCAATCTTCTCTTCTTTCCTCAGTGCTTAGCATAGTGGTTGGCACGTAGTTAGCACATAATAAATGCTTGCTTGTTGAAGAGTCCACATGCTTTCAGTTGAGAACATCTTACCTCTTTCTTGACTGAGAAAATAGAGACAATTCACCATGAGCTCCCTCTTCTTCCCTTCTCTACCTCACATAGCCCCTTGACATCATTCCCCCGTTCTTTCCTCTCCTTCAGTCTCTGATAATAAAATGGCCTTTCTTCTTGTCAAGGCCACCCCTTCTACATGTGCCCATGATCCCATCCTCTAATATCTTCTGTCTTTTCCAGTAAATTGCCTCCTCAATCGTTCCCTTCCTCTCCCCTAAATCTTCAGCTTCTATCTTTTGCTTCCTTCTTGAGGCCTATAAACACATTCAAGTCTTCTTTGTCCTTTAAAAAAAACCTACACCAGATCATACAATTCTCTCACATTATCATCCTACATTTTTCTCCCTTTCTCAGCCAAACTCCTAGAAAAGCTGACTACAAGCATTGTCTCCGCTTCTCTTCTCACTCTTCAACACCTTGCAATCTGACTTCCAGCCTCATCACTCCACTAAAATGGTTACCAATACCAATACCAATACCAATTGTCTCTTAATAAATCCTTGTAGATTGACTTACTGATTTGACCCAGAACACATCCCAGGTGTGGCTGTGACCAAGAAGGTCAATGAAATATCATCAGGCAGCAAAATGGAAACAAAGTATAAGACCTTGTCCTAATCTCACCCCAAACCATGGTAGTTTTACACCTGTATGACCCTCTGGTTGCCACACCTGAAAAATGAGATAATGAAGCTGGAGAACAGAAACTTTTTTAAATGACTTAAAGGGTGCCAAATGAAGGGAAACTGAAAAGATTACGGCTTTTCAGTTTGTCCAGGAAATTCCCCTGGCTCTCTGTCACCTTCAAAATAAAACACAAACTCTTCTGTCTGGCATTTAAGAAAGCCCCTCATAATCTGGCCCCAACCTATCTTCACTGGTTTGTTTGGTGGTTCAAATGAGATTTCATATATGTGTGTGTATACACTGTATACTGTATACTCTATACACTGTACCACCTAGTTGCCTATTTATGTTATTATATAGTATATGTGCTTTTAACAAGTGAGTAAAGATCACATGAATTGAATGCCAAAATGATGATTTTTTTTGCATGGATAATGTAATCAATCAATAAGCATTTATTAAGCTTTTACTTTGTGCCAGGCACTGTGCTAGGCTCTGAGAATACAAAAGCTAAAATGAGACAGTTCCTGCTCTCAAGGAGTTTAAATTCTGCTCTGGGAATTCAATTAAAAGCATGAAGACTGAATCAACAAAGAGAGAATGGTCTTTACAGTGAATATAGGAATTCTGAAGTGTAGATTTCTAAAAGAATTACAAGTTAGGGCCAAATCTTTTCCCTGGGAATTGTAAAATTGTAATGGAAAATATTATTCCAATCCAAATATATATTTTATATCCAGAACTATTTAGGAATTCAGCTGACATATAAAGTGAGGTCAACATATTAATTATATTGCACTGTAGGGGCAGTGACCATTTCTAGAACCAGACTGCATGGGGACACTCTCTATTTGTTAAATGAAACCAAGGTATAATAAAAACTGGCATGAAAATGGATGCAATATATTCAAATTCAAGAATAATAAAGCTTGCTAAAGTGGGGTGCCGAATCTTCGGCACTCCCTTTCATGTGAGGGAGTCCTCTTACTGAGGGAATGGGAGGGAAAGGAGGTCCCAACGTATGCACAACGGGAATTGGGCCAACTGGTTTGTTTCTAGATGTAAAGTCAAGGGCACGCCATTTCCCCAGCTTTGGGAACCTTGGGCTTCTGGCAGTCCAAGCATCCAAACAATCAATCCACAAGTATTTTCAGAAATAAAGAAGAATCATCTGCAGTTCCATGAAGGGACTCTGGCTGTGATTTCTCTCACTGGTAAAATATTGTAAGTATTTTATTGCAAATATAACTCTTTGTCATTATTGATTCTATTGCTAATAATATATTCAGTAACTTTAATGTTTATTTAATTCTATAAGATTAAGGATTTTGAAATACAGATATGAACAACTTCTTATGGGGAGAAGGAGGTTTCTCCAGTTTATTAATTAAATAATATTTGATAAACTGGGGTGGAGACTCTAAGCTTAGTTGACTAATGAGAAAGAGGTTTCAATTTTACTAAGTAATGAGAAAATATATAAACATAGAATTTGGGTGAATTCTAGGGTCATGGGATTAAATATGTGAATAAACTGAGAAGTGACCTAGAAGGGAGTGTGGGCAACCCCAGACCTCTATAGCTCTATTACATATGGAGGTATCATCCCAATGAACCCTGCTACATAAGTGTTGGTTTGACCTTCTTGCCCTAGAATTTTGTTGTTGTTGAGTCATTTCAGTCATGTCTAATTCTCCATGACCCAATTTGGGATTTTCTTGGCAAAGAGTAGTTTACTATTGCCTTCTTTAGCTCATTTTACAGATGAGAACTCAGGCAAACAGGGTTAAGTGACTTGCCCAGGATCACACAGCTAGTAAATGTCTGAGGCCAGATTTAAACTCAGGTCCTCCCTACTCCAAGGGCTGGCACTCTATCCACTGTACCACCTAGCTGCTCATCTTGCCCTAGATTATACCTCATTGTTATTTGATCCATTAGTGGATGGTGGATTAGTGAACTCAGATGTTACACCCACAAAACTCAGTTTTCCTTCTTCTCTTTGTGCTTACTACTGGCCACTTACCTGGCAGGAGATTACCTCCTTGCTTCTTATACTCTGGCTGAAATGCCTTCACTAAGTATTCTAGATCATAGAAAATAGGATTTAGACTCTTAAAGATATTCTAGTCCAACCTCTTTTTGTCCCTGCTACTCTCTTACTCTCCCAGTTTGAGTCCTCTCCATCAGTCTGCAGGCCTAATATTGGGCCTTACTGCCTCATGCCTGCCAGGACTGGAAGGGACGAAGAGCTCATCTCACGTCACTGGCACCTGGACAAAAATTCTCTTTACAACATTCAAATAAGTAATTATATAGGCTAGTGTATAAATATACCATATTTCCAGTTCTTGGGTAATTTCCCAATTGCATCTTTTCTTTCCTCCCCATCATGTATTTCCTCTCTGGATGCATTTGATTAGTGGCATTTGACCTGGTACCTCTGGAAATATACTTTGTACCTCTTGGCAACTGTGATTCTGGAGTCCTCCATTTTTGTACCTTAATATTTGGCAGCCCTTGTATCTAGACCTAGAATTCCTTCCTCTGCAGCTCCTAGTTTCATAGATATGATGCTTACTTTGATATCCAAAGGATTTGTGATTTCATTACATCCATTTCATTACATTCATTACCTCTCCATTCCTTGATAGATGTCCTTCCCAAGGTGTGATAGCTGAAAAAAATCCATCACCTGGTGACTGGCCCTCTGGCAATGAGCAGTTTCAAACTCAACTAGGTTAGACTTTGGATGCCAGTACACTACCAGGTTAGTACTCAGATTCTTTCCTACTTTTCTAGTCTTCTTAGCCTTACTCTCTACCACGTTTTCTGCAATCCAGTGACATTGGCCTCCTTTCTCTTCTTTACATGAGATACTTCTATCAACTCCAGACTTTTTCACTGGCTGTCCCCTATAACTGGACTTTTCTTCCCCCTTATCTTTATCTATTTGCTTCCTTGTCTCCCTTCAAATCCCAGATAAAATTCCACCTTTGACAAGAAGCCTTTCCCAAATCCATTTAATGCTAAGTGACTTCCCTTTGCTAATTATCTTCAATTTATCTTGAATATATTTTGTTTGTACATAGTTGTTTATATGTTATTTCTTCCACTAGACTGGAGTTCCTTGAGGACAGGATAAATCTCCCCCCACACTTTTTTTTTGTTTTTTCTTTGTATCCCCGGCATTTAACAGTGCCTGGAACATAGTAGACAATTAATAAATGCTTTTTGACTTTCCACCTACTAGGGTCTGCCGGAACCAGCAAACTATTGGCACAGCCTTTAAAGATCCCAGGTCACCTTCACGTCTTGAAGGGAGAAAAAGGGAATAAGCATTTATATAGCACCTATTGTGTGCTAGGCACTGTGCTAAGTGCTTTACACATATCTCATTTGAACTTGAAATTCAAAGTGGGACTTTCATGAAAAAAGCAAATTATGCTAAAATTGAGGGAAATGTGAGCCAATAAGTTAATCACGTTTCAAGATCATTTTGGGGTCTGATATTTTTTCCCTTCTGATTTTGCCCAGTTGGATAATTAGGTTTTCTTTTTCATGGTTTATATATGAAATGTAGACATTCTGGAGAGGCAATGGCTTGGCATAGTCATACAAATCATCCAACCCCCTACACTAGAAATGCTTCATGAATGAAGTAAGATTGAAAGATAATTTTAAAAAAATCATGAGACAGGAAATCATTTCAAAAATATCCCTTGTACAAGTGTAGGAAGGAGGAGCTCTGACTTGGCAGTAGGTCTTGAGAAAAAGCCCTGGGGGGGTGTAGGTGACCACTGTTCTTGTTGCTCAGTTGTTATCTGACTCTTGGTGACCCCATTTGGGTCACTTGGCAAAGATACTGGAGTGGTTTGCCATTTCCTTCTGTACTCATTTTGCAGATGAGGAACTAAGGAGAACAGCTAGTGCCAGAGGCCAGATTTGAAGATGAGTCTTACTGACTGTAAGCCTAGCACTCTATCCACTGAGTGATCACTATTGTTGTCTTGGCTCCATGAACTGGAGGTAGGCAGGATGGTGTAACGGAAAGAGCATTGGACAGGCAATCAAGACACTTGGGCCCTACTTCCAGGTTTGCCTATGACTAGTGGTATGTACGAGCTCATTGAGTAAACTACTTTCTTTCCTTGAAGGAAGAGAAAATACTCTGAATCCTTTGTCTATTACTTAGTATCTTTCTCCTCACCTCGTAAGTAACAGGGGAATAGGAAGGAACACTCTTCCAAATGGAGCTGCAGTGTCCCAGTGGTGCAATATTCCTAAATGTTCCAGCTGCTAGCCAAGTGTCTGGCACAGACGAGGAGTTTCTTAGATATTTGATTGATTGATTTGGGTTCTAGTGCTGCAGGCTTCTTTAGCCTAAAGAAGAGAAGACTCACAAAGGAGACCTGATAGCTCTCTGTAAGTATCTCAAGGACTTCCTTGTGGAAGAGAGATTAGATTTGCCACCTCTGGGGAAAGAACTTGGAAAAATAGGTAGAAGATGTAGGGTGACATGGTTTTGCCTCAGTCTGGAAGAACTTTTGAAGTCAGCAACATCTTTATCATCTCAACAAAGTGTTGAGCTCCTAGTCATTAGAAATGTTTGGGCAAAGGTTGGGTAACTGAGCTGAGAGTGTGACATTGACTGGAGACTGGAGTAGATAACTTTGAAATTCTCTTCAACTTCTATATTCCATAGTTCTATCACACTGGTGAGAAGGAGGCATAAGACAGTAATGTAATGGACTTTTGTTTCTGTCTTTCACTTCCTTGAGGAATGTGTGTAGTAATGAGATTGTTGGGTCAAACAGTATGGATGGTTTAATCACTTTTTAAGCATAATTCCAAAGACACACTTCAGAGCTCCACAAACAATGCATCAGACACCAAGGTAAGAAGGGGCAGAATTATGAGTGAGGTTGATGGATAGGTTTGTTTGACAGGAAAATTACCGAAATGTTTTACCATTTTGAAATTCTGCTTTTTGAGGTATTTTTGTCTACTATTTTTAGCTGATAGGTAATAGCTGGTTTCTGTTTGGTCAGTTTGGGAGGTTGTCCATTCTTTCTAAAAGCCAAGAATAGGAGAGAAATGGTGGATTAGTTAAAATTATGTGAGTCTGCCTTAGTGAATTCAAGTGTGCTATGCTCTGAAAATAATTGTTATGCTGAAAGTATGTAGGAAAAGGACTGACTTTAAACATCCTGAGGTTTCCCTGACATTTCAAAATGCAACCAAAAAAGTTTGCAATTTTGCATAAATATCAGTTCCAAGAAATATCAAAAGATTACAGTACATTCAAGAAATGAAAGATGTTGCTATTTGTTCTTGAAGACATGGGCTAGAACACACATAATAGCTAAATCACCATTTCATTGGACTTTTTAAATCAAGTTGACTCTGGAAATTCATGAAAAACTTTTAATTTTTGTTTCAAAAAATCTGGATAAAATAGTCAAGTTTTGTGTACAAAAAACCCAAAGAATACTTTGCAAATTGTTTATAGACTATACAGAAAATAGATTGTACAAATGCTTGCAAGTTCAATCACGCGTGTGCATGCATACACACACACACAAACACACAAACTCACTCAAAACTGTTACTAAAAGGTTGGGAAAGAAAAGTTGTAAATTGTACAGTAAAATCATTAACTTGTAAGAATATTTCCTGCAACATTTAAAATGACAGGTTTCCAGTGTATTAAAAGATAGATATATGTATAGATACACCATTTTCTACATTTTAAAAAAGTATTACACACAGAAATAATATATTCAATAGGACATTTGATGTTCTTATGCAGTATATTGCCAATATTCTAGAAAATAAAGCCCAATGTAAAATACGTATTCAGTTTTAAACAAAAGGTTTTTTTTTTTCATATTTACCTAACAGAATTTTCTTAAAAAGTCGAAACAAAGTAAGTGAGAAAAAGTTTGGAAAGAGTTATTTTTGCAAATTACCAACTAGAGGAATTCTCTTGGAAAAATAGTTTTGCTACACACAGTGCTTGTTTTTTATTTGGTCATGAGTTAGTACATGGCATGCTTTGACCTTGAGGTTAAAATTATGTATAAATTAGGAGGAATACATGTCTCATCAAGATCAAATACACATTCTCTTTCCCTTGACCTTGTTATAAAATGTCTCTATCATTTACACCCTTTCCCCATGCTCCTTTCCAACTGTTACTCAGGCACAGATCAGTAGTCATTATTTGTTACTGAGAATCGCAGTTCAGTAATGTAATGGTGCATTGTAATTTGTGCACTCGAAGCTTTGTTCAGGGTCATGAATAACTTGGCATTGTTAACTTCGCAAGTTATAAAACAGCACCTTTATTCTTATCCTTTTTTATTTAATCTTAATTCCACGGTAACTTAAAATAGATTATTTCAAAAATTTGAAAACTGTTGATATTTTAAGCTGTAAATTTTTTTAATAACTAGAAAATATGGTTTCTTGGGGAAGTGCCATTCTTGTGAAATAAAAACACTGATAATTAAGTCAATCACTGACACAATTTACTTTATCTTATTTATTGCTTAATTTAAAGCAATCACACTGGTTTAACTGGAAATTGAAACTAGGGTTGACATCTACAGCATGGAGAAAGTTTTCACAGTGTGAAGGAATGAAGTAATTAAGTGAATAATTACCAGTGTTCTTGGGAAAATACCATTCTAGTTCATTTCAAGTATAATCAATGCAATAAATAAACAGCTCTAATCTCTAACACAGACAGAAATTTCTGAAAGTCAATTAGCAACAAGATCTCTTTATTCCTCATACTGACAGTGTTTTTGGCCAAAGTTCAGGGCAATAGGTACATTCTCTTCACTATTTTCTGGGGACGTCCATATCTTTTAACCCATGGGTAGTTCTCTATTCATATTCAGCCAGTTAACACTTTCCACGTAGCCCTGCCCGAAAGACTATGCAGGGTTAACAGGGTTGATTAATATTTCCACTTGAAGGAATTCCTGCTCTGACAGGTGAAACTGACAGATAAACTTGGGACAATTATAATTTCCACAGTCAAAAAAGGCCAACCTCCCCCATTTTCTCCTACCCCCACCCCAGGTCGTTAGCACTTACCACTTTAGAGTGAATTGAACAACGACCAATTGGTGAGTAATGAGCTTCTGCCACCCAAGGATCTCCTTGACAGACAAGGAAAATAATAAGACTTATTCTGATAAAATATGTTCCATTTCAGGGATCATTGTATTCTAAACTTCTATTATGCCATAACATTCTCTGAAGATCTTTTCCCCTTTTCAATATAGTAATTTAATTAACTATTAGGTCAATAGAATTGATAATTTTATATAGCTTAAAGCAACATCACCACTAGGAATACATTGCCTCAATCCAAAATTTCTTTTTAATAAGATTAAGTCCTTAGTCGGTGTTTTGTTTTTGTTTTCCTATGAGGAGAGTTTCAATTTACCTGTTGTGTGTGTGTTTGTGTGTGTGCGTGCATGTGCACACGTGCACACACCCTTCTGGGTGACCTGGAGAAAATAATTTAGTATCTTTGGGTCTCAGTTTCTTCATCTGTAAAATGAGGAGACTGGACTAGATGATCTCTAAAGTTCCTTCTAGCTCTAAATCTTTGACCCTACAAAAGAAGGTCATTGGATGAGGTGATTTGTAAGGTCCTTTTCAGCTCTATGCTTTGATGAATCTTGGAAAATGAAATGAAATAGTGAAATGAAATAAAAAAATTAAGAAAAATTAGCTATTAACAAGCTTTGCATTCTCTTTCTCTCTCCCTCTCTTTCCTCCCTTCCTTCTCTCTCTCTCATTTTTCTCTCCTTCCTTCTCTCTCCTTTTTCTCCTTCTCTCTCTTTCCTCTCTCTCTCTCCTCTTCTCTTTCCTTCTCGCTCTCTCTTCTCCTCTTTCTTTCCCTCCCTCTCTGTTTTTCCTGTCACCCCCTCCCCTCTCTTTTCTCTCTCTCTCTATTTCTCCCCTTCCCTCTCTCTTCTCCATCTCCTCTTTCCTCTCTTTTCCTTTCTCTCTGTTTCTGTCTCTGTCTCTGTCTGTCTCTTTCTCCCTGTCTCTGTTTCTCTCACACACATACACAGCTTCCCAGTCATGGCATCTGAGAGCTAGCACTGAAAATCCAAACACAGAATTTTGGCACAGAGTATTTAAACAATGATTTCCCACAGCCAGTTAAAGGGACACATTCAAATTGCTGTAGCTAGAAGTCAGCTGATTTTAATAATGGAAAATCCTTAAAGCAGAAATAAACTGGCAAGAATTTCTCCCCTTCGAGGGAAGCAAGAGGCAGTGTGTTGTAGAGCCAGTCTTAGTCAAGAAATCTTGGCCTTAGATTCCACCTCCGACCTATTCTGGCTGTGATCCTTGGCAAGATACTTTGCCACTAGCCCCAGGCAATTCTCTTATGTTACAGGGAAGATGCTGATACGCATTAGTAAAGGGAGTTTCCTTACTGGGAGTTCCTTATACTAATTAAATCACAGGTCTGACCCCTCAAAAGGGAAGAGGGACAGAAAAGCATTGTGGCATTACCTACTGAAGAGAGGCAATAAGGTCTTCAGTGTTGTGCAATGTTTTTATTCATCTAGGGGTACACAGGCATGCCTTTTGGTTTCTTGAAAACATTGTCAGACAAAACAATGTTACAAGGTATATACAGTGAGTCAAACTATTCTACGGGAGCAATATTCAGAGGCAACTAGGTGGTGTAGTGGATAGAGCATTGGACCTGATATAAGGAAGACCAGAGTTTATATCCGATCTCAGACATTTATTAGTTGTGTGACCCTGGGCAATTTACGTAACCTCTCAGCCTCAGTTTTCTCATCTGTAAAATGGGGATAATAATAGCATTTCCCAGTGTTGTGGTGAGGGTCAAATGAGATAATATTTGTAAAGCACTTTGTAAACCTTAAAGCACTATATGAATGCTAGCTATCATTATCATTATTTATGTGTACACAGTTAGCAATTTAGCAAATGGCAAGCAGAATGACTTTTAGGGGAACTAATGCTGCTGTAATTCAGGTAATTGCCAACCATTCAATTTGTATCTCAGGTGATTGGTTGAATTAAATTGCAGTGGGGTTTGGTTATAACATGCTAATGTTATTTTTGTAAAAGTGTTACTTACGATGACATTACATTTGGTATGCCTATAAAAGAAGCATCAAAATGCGTTAAGGATCACACAGTTTTTAGACCCTCTGCAAACACCACCTTAACTGTAGGTTTTCTAAATATGAGATCCTTATCCATTTTCTAAGAGGTAGACATATTACTAAAAAAATTGAATTCTTGTTATAAATAAAATCAGTATACAAAAGGAAGTGACAACTAAAGGGTAGGACAGTTTATAGGTTCTCCTTGGAGAGGTGAATAAAGGTCTTGTGGTAATGGGTTTTTAATCATACATCCAAAGATAACAAGAAACAGCATTTCATGAGACTCTTGATAATACTGTATTGCAGTGCTCAAGATGAACTTTGGTAAAAAGATGATCATGAATATAATTATGGCTCATATACCAATACACGTTACAAAAAACAAGAAAATGGAGAAATTCTATTAATTCTTAAGTAACACCTTCCAAATTTAATCAACATATACTGTGATACTCAGCAACTCAAATACAGAGGAGTGCATTAGGGAGGATAATGAAAAATATGGAGGTAAGTGACTCAGGACTAAGGAATGAGGTTTAGAGTAGAAATTCATTTGTAAAATCTGATGGAAAAGGGACCAGTCTAATATAATAAAAATGAAAATACTACTGAAGTTAATTTATTAATCCAATGCCATACTAATCAAATCACCAAATGATTATACTATAGAGTTAGAAAAAAACAATTAACAAAATTTATCTGTAAAAGAAAAAAGGTCAAGAATCTGAAGGGCAATAATGAAAAAAGTAAAAATGAAAGGGCTTCCCAGAATCATATCTTAAATACTACTACAAAGCAGTAATCATCAAAATGATTTGGTACTGGTTAAAAAAAAAGACAAAGGTCAATCAGTAGAACAGATTTGGTATATAATGTACAGAACCAAAAGAGCACAGTGTTTGCTTAATCTAAATTTAGCCCCAACTTCTGGGGCAAGGATTTAACAAAAACTACTAGGAAAACTGGAAAGCATTATGCCAGAAATTAGGTTTTGACTATCATCTCATACCACATATGAAGATAAATTCCAAAGGATCTATGATCAAGATAGAAAAGGCCACATCATAAACAAAGTAGAGGAACAAGGAAGAAGAAGCCTATTGCAACTATGGATAGGAGAAGAATTTATGATCACAAAAAGGACAAAGGGGATCACAGAAGATAAAATAGAAAATTTTGGTTACACAAATTTGAAAAGTTTTTGCACATGCAAAATAAATGCACTTAAAATTAGAAGGGAAAGAAATAACTGGAGGGGAAATCTTTGCAGCAAGTTTCTCTCATAAAGGTCTGATCTCCAAGACATATTAAGAACTCACTCAAATCTGAAAAGCAAGATATCTAGACAATCAATACACATCTGAGAAACATACTCGATGCCATTAATATTGAAAGAAATGCACATTAAAACAACCCCAAGATTCCATCTTATTCCTATAAGATTGGCAACTATAAGGGAAAAAAGGAAAATAATAATAGTTTGGGGGATTCAGGGAAACAGGCAAGCCAATATACTGTTGGTAGATCTTTGAACTGGAATTATCCAATCTAGAAAACAATTTGGAACTATACCCCAAATGTCACTAAACTGTGCATACTCTTTGACCCAGTGATACCACTACTAGGCCCATAGTTCAAAGCATTCAAAGAAATAAGTAGTGGCAAAGAATTGGAAACAAAAGGGGATACCATCACTTGGAGCATGGCTGAACAAATTATGGTATGTGTACATAATGGATTATTATTGAGTCACAAGAAATGATGAAAAAGATAGTTTCAGACAAACCTGGGAAGACTGTATAAATTAATGCAGAGTGAAGTGAACAGAATTAGGAGAGAGTTTACACAATAACAACATTGTAAAGAAAAGTAACTTTGAAGGACTTAAGAACTCTGATAAATCCAATGAATAATCTTCATTCCAGAAGACCAGTGAGAAAACAAACTGCCCACTTCCTCACAGAGAGGTGATAAACTCAAGGTGCAGAATGAACCATACATTTTTGGACACAGCCAATGTGGGGATTTGCTTTGTTTGACTACGTATATCTGATATAAGGATTTTATTTTTCAACTTTGGGACAGAAATATTGAATTATTTTTTTCTACTTTGTATATGAAAATGCTCATTTTATTTGGTGTTAAGTTTAGAATAAAAAAGATTTTTTAAAAAAATTTAAAAAAAAACAGATTTCAAACACAAAAAACCCTATGGAGGAGAAAGATGAAAATTCATATGATCGATTCTTTCTTCAGAAAAGAGAGAGAGATGTGGTTGAAGGTGGGAGACCCATATTAGCCAGATCCTCCCAAAGGCATTTAAAGATGAAACTGGAAGGAGAGGAGTAAACAGATGAAAAAAGAAAAAGATCTGTAACAAACAGTTCTCTCCATCAATGCTGGATTTGTACACTATTATCAGAGTTCCCAATGTACTGCATGTAGAAGTGTAGAAGTGGAAATGGTATTAAAGAAAAAAAAATAGGAAGAGTAGCTGAATTAGAAGTTATATAGAGGAGGTCTGTGCAGGCAGCATCATAGCTTTGAGGGTATGGAGGAATTGATTGTCAAGATATCTGAAAGGGACAACTACCAAAGCCTTGGGAAAAAACAAAAGATTTGATTCCTTTTTTAAAAAAAGGAAATCAAGAAAATCCCAACAACTCGCAATTCATATACATACTTTCCCATTGCTATTAAATCTTTTTGAGCACATATGTATCCAAGTTAGCCTTGATGAAGGTATAAAAAAGAAACACTTTGCAAATAATATTCTATAGCAATTTTTAGTGAACTAGGTGAAGAGGATAAAAAAATCCCATTGTGATTATTGTTTGTTGACTATACAGAAGCATTATATTTAGTACAGCAAAATTCCTCTGTAAAGGCTTTCTTCCAACAAGTAGTCCCATGTATATATAAAGACTATACACAATTCCTTGAAAGATGCAACAAACATCTCTAATATGATCTTTCAAAGGGACAGGAAACAACTGGTTACATTAACATAAACATTAACATTAACATAAACAAGGAATGAAACTGGGAGACACATGCTTAGAAAAGAGATTTACATCAAGGGTTCAGGGTCCGAATTGAAGGATTTCTTATAGATGGTGAGGTCCTCCAGATGCTCCTGTTTATAGATGACATCATATTGATTGATACAAGTACCTGGGCATTGCAGAGTCTCCTAGACAAGATCAACAACCACTCAACAGAGTTTGCCCAAACTGTGCATCAAGAAATACGCCTGTCATAGGTAATTGGATGAATAGCTCATAGTGCTGGTCCATCAGAACAAATATCTTGGACAAGCAGACAGTGTTGGGTCCAAAACTGAAGAAGTGGAGAAGATTGGGCTGGATCATCTTTGGGAAATTTCATGGTGCTTTTAATGGCTCCAACCAAGCTTCCCCCTGAGGACTTTCCTCAGTCTGGTGATGCTATATAGATGGACAGTTGCAAAACATGGAAGAGGTGATTGGTCACCCAAAGGAAAATGGAGACATCTATGAAGTGAGTAGGCTGCAGTTTATTACCAAATAACAGCATGAGACTTTAATAAAAAAAAAAGGGTGGGACCAGAAAAGGAGGAGAGGAGGTTATGTCCTGAAAGTAAGGGATTTTGTGCTCTATTAATAGCCACATAATGTCAAGAGAACAGAGGAAAGCCCCCAGCATGTTGAGTGTGGATCTCTTGTGGACTATTTAAGGGAAGACAAGGACAAGAGTCACATTGGATGAGAAGGCATAAAAAGATTGTGATCTGCATTACTAGAAGAGAGAGGTAACTAGTTGGTGCAGCGGACAGAGCACTTGGCCTTAAGTCAGAAAGACCTGAGTTTAAATCTGGCCACAGACACATTCTAGCTGTGTGACCCTGGGCTAGTCACTTAATCTCTGTCAGTTTCCTCAACTGTAAAATAACAGCACCTACATCCCAGAGTTGTTTTGAAGATCAAATGAGATAATATTTGTAAAGGCTTAGCACAGTGCCTGACACATGGCCTCTTAATCAATGCTTGTTTCCTTTTTCCCTTCCTTTCTTCCTTCCTGGAAGGAGTACACTCACATTGATGAACTCATTGATTGATCAAAGTATTGAACTTTTAAGAGAAATGGGGCTGCTTTATCTTAGTGCAAGATGCACAATGATGCTATTTAGAGCAGTACAGTACTTCTACAAAGTATGAATCCTGGTAGCCAAGTTAAATATTTAAAACACAAAATAAAGTAATAAAACCAGTTACATTTACCATAAAACACTTAGAAGCATATTCTCATCTCAGTAAAAGGGGATTTATTCACATAACTGCCATTAAAGGTAATGGAAACCGTGTGTATTAAAATGAGACTATAACCCTTAGGTTATAATAAAGATGATTGATTTAGACAGGGAAGTGCAACAAATAACTTCAATTAAGAATGTTGGCTGAAAAAACAAATGGCTTTTTTTCTCTTTTTTTTTGTAATTTAATATATGCCTTTAATAACTACTACCCCAAATTACAATACTCTGTCATTTAAGATACAGACACACTCACACACATATAATGTACATATGTGTATATGTATATGTATATATATGGTGAATTTGAAATATCTCAATCATTTTTTATCTGACTACAATTTGGATTAACTGACTTTCACAGTTCTAGGGCTTAACTTGAACCATAATTTAGAGAGCCAGAAGAGGAAATAAACAGAACTTACTTTAATGTCTTCCCTGACTTTATTCCTTAAGTATCATGTGTGGAGAATTAGTGAAGGAGGTACCAAGGCAGCTGGCCACAGTCAAAGAATTTGTCAGCTCTGAAACATGCAATACCTATGCAAACCTGACATCATGCCCCAGGCACCATTTCAACAATCTGGAGTCAATTCTGAATGCTCATTACCATTAAGAAGCAACAATAGGGCCAGTGTCACTATAACTATTAGAGAAAAGCTAAGATTAAAGTTTCTAGAGATATAATAAAGCTCAGACACCAGACCAAAAAAAATTTTTTTTTAAGATGTAGGATGTAACAACCATCATCTTTTTCTAAAAAGAGGCCATTGTTGTATAGTGCATGGAGCACTGAACTAGGACTGAAGAAGTGTGTATTCAAATCTTGAGTCTGCTACTAAAGAGCTATGAAACTTTGGGCAAGTTACTCAATCTCTTTGGACCTCAGTTTCCTCAACTATAAAATGAGGGAATTAGTCTTGATGACCTCTAGGGTATCTTCCAGCTCTAAATATATGATCCAAACTCCCTCAGTTAATGCAGAATAGCAATTTTTCAGCAAATTACCATTTTAGAGTAGTGTCTCAGGCACTGCGAAGTCATTAAAGTGATTTGCCCATGGTCACACAGCTAGAATTTGGGAGACTTGACAACTCACCTCCTGATTCCTAGGTTTCTTTTGCTATGGATAAAGTATAAGGACTTAAAAGGGGCAGAAATCTGTTTTGCTTTAAGAGTAGAACCAAAACAAACAAGTCCTTTGAACTACATCAGTCAAAATTCTATCATCTTTGCCATACAAACATTTTAGAGCTAAATGACATTCTGAGAAAGAAGTTAGGGTAGTAAAATGACAGCCCAACATAAGACTATTTTCATTGCAGATCTGCATATCTCTGAATGTGTTGTATTTCCCTACCAGATCATAAACTTTAAGTGGGCAGAAACTATGTCTTATCTAACTTCTATAGTGTTGTGCACAGTAGTTATGTATAATTGTTGAATTAAATGGAATTTAATTTGGAAAAATCATGGATTAAAACATATATTAACACTTTAGGTATTCTGAAAAGATCCTTTATAATGTGTATTGTCCGGGGGATACTTCAGCCCATCTCAGAACCAATATGGCAATCTATTGAGAAGTTTAGGAGAAGACAAGACCAAAATGTAGGACATGACCTTTACGATGTGACCAATCAGGCCAGTCTCAGTCATTTCTCTCAAATAGGTTTTATAAAACTAATAGATGCCAATAATTTACTATTTGAGAATCACTGCTATTTACTCTTTCCTTCAAACCCAAGAATACCAAAGATAGGTCTTCCTAGGTTCAGGGGGACATTTCTTGCCCTACTACTTAGAATTTTCCTTTCAAAGAGTAGGAGGATGATGATATTCCCCCTCCGCTCAATCAGCTGTTCTGTCTTTTGTCCTTAATCCTCTTCTACCAAACTCTTTTGAGGACTGTATGACCTACTTAAGCCAATATGGAGGAAAAAAATTATTCTCTCTCAATCCTTTGGCATTAAAACATTTCTGGATGCTGAGGGTGTAGTTATATTTATCCCCATCTCTTCAAGGCAGTAGAATCTGGTCATTTTCCCAAAGAAGATAAGCAACAAATTTAGGATACTAGATGTAATTCTTTCATTCTATAAGAGATGACAAAACCCATTATCTTACTTTAGATTACTCTGATAATTCCTACTCACTTCAGAAGTTTATTGATGGGTTCTCAGTCTCCAAACAGATAATTAACAAAGATAAGACTTTACATTAGTAATTTTTAAAAACCCCAACAGAATAACTTGGTTCCATTAACAAAGCTGGATTGATGACTTCCTTCTACAGAAGCACCATGGTGCAGTAAGATCAGTAATGAACATAAAGATGATTAGCAAAAGCTATAACCAACTAGGAATATCACATCTGTTTCTTGAGATGTGTAAATGAGATAACATTAGAAAAGATCCTGCTGCTTTTTAGTGTAAATCATGCCTTGAAAAGAACAGGCCCCCTTAACTTTTGTGCTTTCCAAGTTAAGGGTGGCCCTGTTATTGTAAGATAGAGAGTACATAGGTTACTAGACGGGTGTGGTCCACAATTTAACTAGAATAAATCAATGGCAGAAATGTAAATTTGTCTAATCCAGGACTGCCAGGAAAAAAATAACCCTAATTTTTCTCTAAAAAAGTATCTTCTGTTATTTCACAAAGAAAAGGAAAGTAGAAATAAGAAGAAAAAGGAAAAATATTCTCCTATAAATCCAAATCTTAAAAGGTATACTAAGGTGTACCTTAGCACAGTGTATGGTACTCAGTCACATGTTGAGGATTGAAAAGCACTTGCCACCTAGATGCAAATTTGATTGCGTTACAAACTGGACACTCCACTAAGGTTATATTCTGTAATTCAGAGTTTTTACAGACAGTGTTGGTGGAGGGCAAATCCTAGCTTTATTGGGTAAAATAGACTTTAAGTAAGAGTCCAGTGAAAGAATATCATTTAAGGATACTCTTCCCCAGAAGGTTGGCTACCCGGGGATATATTTTTTCTCTCTTTCTTTCCTCCCTCCCTCCCTCTTTTCCTCCTTTCTTCCTTCCTTCCTTTTCTTTCTTTCTTTCTTT